>NC_091284.1:651896301-652048801 GCF_032444005.1 Ranitomeya imitator | reverse complement strand
TATACCTATATAGAATATATAATAAGCCAATTAATAAACACCTGTGACTTGAGTATTGGGACAGTTTGCTAATTCTATGCATTTATGACCAATAAAAGGATCAGATAATAACTGTAGGAAATAAATATCTATTATTTTTTTTCCAACATTTGTGGCTCCTGCGCAGGAAACAGCAGCTTGCTGCACGCACTCCGTGTACGGATATCGTTAGCAGAATTCATAACGGCCCTGTGTGTTTATTAATGCAAATATCACTAAAGCACTGACCAAGGGAATCCAGAAAATAGATCAGCTCTCAGAGCGGCCTCCTGCTATTCATCTGTAGGATGCTCCTCTAATTAGGACAATGTGGAGAACACCATTTCAGGAGAGTGACAGCTTGGCATGACCTTGCCGGGGCGGTCATATCCCAGTGGGGGAAACAAACCCCAGCAAGAAGTATTTTTAGAAGCAGATCCTTCATGGCTGGAGGTCTGCCAGCAAGGCAGGGATATGACAGGAGGATAAAACATGCTCACTTTGCTGCTGAAGTCACAGCGGTCACAGGAAGCAAAGGTGGCAATGTGACCTGCTGTAGCGGGAGACAGTGAGTGTGCATCAACGAGTCTGGACTCCATGGAAAGACGTCAACCATGGTAAACAATGGGAAATGCACTCCGCTCTATGCCAACTCATCCGGCGGCACCAAGAAAAAAAAGCTCTGCAGCACTAACGCTAGGTGGAGGCCAGGGCATATACGGTACTCCACAACTACGCTATATAGGGTTATACACAAGTAGCCCATTAACATGCAGACATATTCATAGAGATAGAAAATTCTAAATCACAAAACTATTTTATTAAATATCTACAGAAACCATTGTAAAAAAATATATATGCTTTATATTATTAAATACAACCTAAAATGTTTCCTCTTCAGTAATTTAACTCAGAAAACAAATTATCTACATTACGTGGTGCCAGTAAATCAAAGGATTAATGGAAGTCTAAGGTGCCTATAGACATAATCTAGCTGGGACACTGGTTAGTGGCAATTACAGAAAATTAAAGGGAGTGTCCACATCTTATGATACTGATGACTTATTATAAGGGCTCGTGCACATGGACGTATTTTCGGTTCAAGAGCGACGAAACAAAACATTGTATTGCACTGGGACCAATGTTATCCTATGGGGCCGTGCACACATCTGATTTCCTCCTCGGACAGAGCAGGTCTTGCAGCATGCCTGCGTTTGATATTATTCAGATTGCACTCGACCATGCATTTCAATGAGTGTGTGGAAAACATTGGACTGCGCTCTGAGTGCTAGACTGACAGAATAGAGAAAATGGAGACATTTTTATTCTCCATCTTCTTCTCATCTGGTCACACACTGATCATGGTTTACAACAAGCTGGTGCAAAAACTAGAAAACAACACGGTAGGGTTGCTGGTTGTTGGACCCCCACTGATATGATGCTGATATCTTTACAATAGATCATTCAATATCAAAAGATCAATAAAGCCCATTTTGCTTTGTGACACTGCAGATTTGCGTCTAAAATGCAGGATCTTATATTTTTTAGAAATCTCATGCCCACTGTGCTTTTATAGGTTAGTTTCACATTTGTGGTTGCATCTGCAGTATCTTGTCCGCAACCACATGCAAAAACGCATGCCAATGCATGTGTACGCAGTGTTTTTTATCCGCGTAAGCTTACGCATGATAGCAAAAAAAGCTGCGCTTGCATGCGCTGGTATGTGTTTTTGCCTGCGCTTGTGCTTTTATGCGCATGCGTTCGATATTTCCAAGAGGGCGTGTCTCAATTGGCGTGTAAATCAGTTCCTGGACATGCGCAGTCCGAAGTACACAAGTGCAGCGAACACATGCGTAAGCAAATACACGCGTACGCATGCGTTCCCATAGGCAGTTATGCGGTTTTTTTTAACACTCTCATCCGCATGCACATGCCTGTGCATATTTGATGGAAATTTGCCGCCTCAAAAATTGCAACATGGTGCGTTAGCCACACCCTGCCGCACACTGGGAAAAGACACATACGTAAGCACATACAGGCGAACACATGCAAACGAATGAACCTGCGTCCACAATGTAAAAGATATGAAATCAAGACACGTGCGGATGTATGTGCAGAAACGCTGCAGACACAACCGCAAATGTGAAACCGGCCTTACTCTGCATTAACTGACCTGCTGTGCAAGTTTCAAATCCGCAAAATGTCAATTTCGTGGAGTTTAAGGTGCAGATTTCTCCTATAGACTTGCATTACATACTAAAAAAAAAAAAAAATCATCAATTAAAAAAAAACGCACGTGGGTTTCTAAGGCAGAAACACATCATATCAATTAGGTTTTGTCAAAGCTAAATATGAGGAAGTATTACAAAACAAAGCAGCTGCCAGGGCACTTTTGCAGGATATCCCAGGGTTAGGTGCTCCTTCCCTATCCCTACTCCCCGGATTACTTCTGATTGTGAAGACTCCAGGGCCACGTGACTTGCAGAGCTCCTACATAACCCTTCTCTGTTCCTTCCCCCACCCAGGGAAGTGGGGAGTTGTAGTGTATAAGAATACACAAACCAAACTAACAAGGGAAAACATACAGGGATAAATGGAAATACCAATCATACAGATATGATTTGCACTCACAATACAACGGAGTGGAACACCGGGAAGTAAAGGAAAGAAAAACAAATAGGACAGGGTGAAGATATGCACACAGACAAATAACCAAGCAAGAGTGTTCTGAACAACACTCCAAACGCCTCCTCAAAAAAACAACACCTCCAACTTCAGAACCAGGCATTATGAATAGTGATGAGCGATATACTCATTACTCGAGATTTCCCGAGCATGCTCGGGTGTCCTCCGAGTATTTTTTAGTGCTCGGAGATTTAGTTTTCATCGACGCAGCTGAATGATTTTACATCTGTTAGCCAGCATAAGTACATGTGGGGGTTGCCTGGTTGCTAGGGAATCCCCACATGTAATCAAGCTGGCTAAGAGATATACATCATTCAGCTGAGGTGAGGAAAACTAAATCTCCTAGCACTAAAAAATACTCGGAGGTCACCCGAGCGTGCTCGGGAAATCTCGAGTAACGAGTATATTTGCTCATCACTAATTATGAAACTAATACTGGCAATCCCAGAGTGCCAGAGGTGAGTGTATATGGCAGAGGGAAGTGGCTAACACTGAACAGCTGAGACCATAAAAGCAGGAAAGCTCCAGGAGCTCTTAACTGAACAGATTAACCCCTGCACTGTTTAATATAAAGGTGAAGTGCTTCTAATCAATGCAGGAGTTCGCAAAATCAGACACTATGGTCTTGTGGCCCCTCTCTGTTGCAGTAAACCCGTAACAGAAGCTTTATTTACAACTTAACACCAACAAGAGACAGAAAAATTGTATGTTAGAAAATACACACTACCTAATACCTAATAGGTAGGGAAAATCTGCAACATCAAAAACTCACCAAAAAATCATCATGGGAACATGGTCTAAAGACAAAAGCAAATTAAGTACACCTTACCTTCCAAATGTATGAAAGCCAACCAGAAGATGACCAAGACACTACAGAGCCTAGTAGAAGTCACTACATTCAAGTATTCTCTGGCGCAGCCCTAAAGCACGTTCTGAAAAGAGTTCACTGCTAAAAATCCAATTACATCTTGTCAGATCGCAGTGCTGGATGTAACCTGCGCATGACAACCCGTTATTTTCACACTTTAAAATTAACATCAAACCTATAATTAGGAACTAAGTTTCTTTTCACTGCTAACCCCCCCACAGATATACATGTGACCTGCACGAACAAAATACTCAATATGAATTCATATATAAATGTAGAATGGGCAGAAAGAAAAAGTAACAACACAAAAACTCCTTAATGTTTTCATTGGGGTACTGACATTTTTTTTGCATCATGTTTGCAAAAACGTATCTAATTCACAAGACTTCTCACCTGAGCAGCTCTGCTCTGCCGATGTTGCACTTTTAGTAAATATGTAACATGCATCTGATAACAACACTAGTGGACATGAGCTGGAGAGAAACATCTTTGAAGACGATTTTATAAAGCAAATTAAAGGGAACCTGTCACCCCCCAGGCGTTTGTAACTAAAAGAGCCATCTTGTGCAGCACTAATGCTGCATTCTGACAAGGTGGCTCTTTTAGTTATTGTTCGTTGCACTGCAGAAATAATCGCTTTTGAATTTGGTCCCTCATACCTGTGAAATCGCCAGGGAGGCAGGTCTTTCCCTCCCTCATCCAAAAGCCTCCCAGCCGTCACTCGGAGAGAAGAGAGCCGCCTCCTCGGCGTTATTCAGTTGTCCAAGCGCCTACGCGGTCATATTCTGCATTAGGCATGCACAGTTAGCGCTGCCCGACAACTGACATCACTTGATGTCTTGTGCACGGTGCCTGCGTGCACCCGCGGGATCTCGGGCCGCGCGTGCACGCAGGCGCAGTAAACAATACATAAAGTGATGTCAGTAGTTGGGCAGCGCGAACTGCGCATGCCCAAGGCAAAATATGACCGCGTAGGCGCTTGGACAACTGAATAACGCCGAGGAGGCAGCGCCCTTCTCGCAGAGTGATGGCTGGGAGGCTTTTGGATGAGGGGGGAAAGACCTGCCTCCCTGGCCATTTCACAGGTATGAGGGACCAAATTCAAAAGCGATTATTTCTGCAGTGCAACGAAAAAAAAGAGCCACCTTGTCAGAATGCAGCATTAGTGCTGCACAAGATGGCTCTTTTAGCTACAAACACCTGGGGGGTGACAGGTTCCCTTTAAGTCAATGCAAATGATGCGTAGTGTACTTTATCATGGGAAAATGCATTGCTGAATGGAGCTGTGTCTTCTTGATGCATTTCATAGCTTATACAGAATAATCTTTGCAGCTGGACTCTTTCGTTCACAAGATTTTGCAGATGTTAGAGTGATAAAGAGTGGGATGTATGGAAAGTAAAGGGTTAAGAAAGGCCTGTTCTGATGTAATGACAGGAAAGAGTCCGCAGGCGTTCAGTGTAACCGAGATGAACAGAGCAGCTTTCTCTGCTGGATCATATCCTTTCCTGAACCCCTTTCCATTCCAACGCAATTGGAATTTATCGCTATAAATAGCTGCTGCTCCTAGAAGGTCCATGTACATCAAGCATAACAAAAGCCTCTACTGCGGCCACAAGCGGTGCTAACGCTCCCCGGGAAAAAACAGGAATGGTACGCAGTGGGTACGGAAAGTATTCAGACCCCTTTAAATTGTTCACTCTGTTTCATTGCAGCCATTTGGTAAATGCAAAAAAGTTATTTTTTTTCTCTCATTAATGTACACTCTGCACTAGGGTTGAGCGAAACGGGTCGAAATTGTTCAAAAGTCGCCGACTTTTGGCAAGGTCGGGTTTCATGAAACCCGACCCGACCCCAGTGGGGGGTCGGCCATGAAGTCGGCGATCTTTTGAATCTGGAATCGGAATTCCGATCCCGATATGTTTAAGATATCGGGAATTGGTATCGGAATTCAGATTAAAGTGTAAAATATAGAATTAAAATAAAAAATATTGCAATACTTACCCTCTGACGCGCCCTGGTACTAACCGGCAGCCTTCCTCCTTCGAATCCGCGCTTATAGGACCTTGCCGTGACGTCGCGGTGACGTCGCGGCTTGTGATTGGCCGCGCGGCCGCCCATGTGACCGCTCGCGCGGCCAATCACAAGCCGCGACGTCACCGAAGGTCCTGGAAGGGCTGATTCTTAGGAAGGAAGGCTGTCGGAAGGAAGCAGGGCGCTTCCGAGGGTGAGTATATACCTAATAGGAATATACTCACCCTCGGAAGCGCCCTGCTTCCTTCCGACAGCCTTCCTTCCTAAGAATCAGCCCTTCCAGGACCTTCGGTGACGTCGTGGGTGACGTCGCGGCTTGTGATTGGCCGCGCGAGCGGTCACATGGGCGGCCGCGCGGCCAATCACAAGCCGCGACGTCACCGAAGGTCCTGGAAGGCTGATTCTAAGGAAGGAAGGTTCCCGGTTAGTACCAGGGCGCGTCAGAGGGTAAGTATAAGGATATTTTTTATTTTAATTCTATATTTTACACTTAAATATGGATCCCAGGGCCTGAAGGAGAGTTTCCGCTCCTTCAGACCCTGGGAACCATGGAAACCCAATGCACTGCATTGGGTTTCGAGTTTCGGCCGACCCCGACTTTTTTATAGGATCGGCCGATTTCACTCGACCCGACTTTTCCAAAAGTCGGGTTTCGTGAAACCCGACCCGATCCTATAAAAGTGAAGGTCGCTCAACCCTACTCTGCACCCCACCTTGACTGAAAAGAAACAGAAATGTAGAAATTTTTGCAAATTCATTAAGAAAGAAAAACGGAAATATCACATGGTCATAAGTATTCAGACCCTTTGCTCAGTATTAAGTAGAAGCTCCCTTTTGAGCTAGTACAGCTATGAGTCTTCTTGGGAATGATGCAACAAGTTTTTCACACCTGGATTTGGGGATCCTCTGCCATTGTTCCTTGCAGATCCTCACCAGTTCCGTCAGGTTGGATGGTGAACAGCCATTTTCAGGTCTCTCCAGAGATGCTCAATTGGGTGTAGGTCAGGGCAAGTAACGGAGGGTGCTGTGCCAGATAATTTGTGTTAAAGCTGGCTGTACTGGAACTGTTCAGTAAAGACGAACTTGTTAAAACAAATCGGGTATCCCCTTTTGAATATGTGGCTGTTCCTGGATCTGGGATCATGGGGCCAAAACGTGAGTGAACTGAACTGCACTTAGAGTACATGGAAACTGGGACTGCATTTATTTGTGTGGTGCTAGTGTGTCGGGAGAACAACAGCCCTTCGCCCATGACTACCGCCATGGGCACCTTACAAATGCACACCCACCATGCAAGACTCCATTGCTTGTACTTTTGTGCAAGTTCAAGCATATTTAAGGTTTGCTCAACAATATTTAGATAGGCATGTGAAATATTGAGAGAGCATAGTCGGGACAATTTGAATTCTTCGTATGCCATAATACACACCATGCTTGGAGGCCAAAATGGCACTGCATATCACCACAAAAACACCATACCAACAGTGACATTTTTTAGATAGGAACATCAGGGCAGATATGTACGCCGGTGCAGGAGAGCGATGCCGGGGAGCCATGAAGGAAGCAGGTAGGCGGCTAAGCAAGAAGTTGGGTGTATAAAGGTACCGTCACATTTAGCGACGCTCCAGCGATATAGACAACGATCCGACCTAAACTAGATCGCTGGAGCGTCGCTGTTAGGTCGCTGTAGAGATGTCAAACAGCAACTCCAGAACGATGCAGGAGCGATCCAGTGACGTACTTATCGTTCTCGCTGATTGTTAGCTCTGTGAAAAAACATTGCAGGCATCGTTGCTTTTGCTGTCAAACATGACGAATCACGCCGACCTGACGACCAAATAAAGTTCTGGACTTTCAGCTACGACCAGCGATGGCACAGCGGGATCCAGATCGCTGCTGCGTGTCAAACACAACGAGATCGCTATCCAGGACGCTGCAACATCACGGATCATTGTCGTTCTCGTTGTAAAGTTGCTCAGTGTGAAGGTACCTTAAGAAGTCAGGTGTATAAGCAACTAATTCTATTAAACGGGTGATAATGAATACCATTTTCATATGTAGATGGAGGAACAGTCACTAACAGAAACAGCTTTATAGGCCTCTTTCACACTTCAGTCTTTTTGTTTCCGTCAAAATCCGTCAAATGTTGCTACCGGATCAATTTTTTCCTCATAGACTTGTATTAGCAACGGATTGTGACGGATGGCCACACATTTCATCTGTCGTTTGAGGGATCTGTCATAAATTCTGTGTCCGTCGCCCGGAGACAACGAACATAGTAACGTTTTTTGTGTACGTCTAAAAATCGTACAGCGACGGATCCTACGCTGTCCATCAACGGCTATAATGGAAGCCTATGGACGCAGGATCCGTCGCTGTCCGTCAAAACACGGAATCCAACAACGGATTCAGTTTTTTGAACTGGAGCATGCCTGGAAGAATTTCTAATTCCTGTAATTTAACCAATTTTTCCATTCAGGGAAATCTCATATTAGTTAGAGTATAGAGTAGAGTATTAGAGTATAGAACTATTTTTTATTTTAGATCTTTTTTTAACAGGGATATGGTGCCCACATTGCTATATACTACGTGGGCTGTGTTACATACTGCGTGGGCTGTGTTATATACTGCGTGGGCTGTGTTATATACTGCGTGGGCTGTGTTATATACTGCGTGGGCTGTGTTATATACTGCGTGGGCTGTGCTATATACTGCGTGGGCTGTGCAATATACTATGTGGGTGTGCAATATACTACGTGGCTGTACTATATACTACGTGGGCTGTGCTATATACTACATGGCTGTGCAATATACTATGTGGCTGTGTTATATACTGCGTGGGCTGGGCTATATACTATGTGGGCTGTGCTATATACTACGTGGGCTGTGCTATATACTACATGGCTGTGCAATATACGTGGGCGGTGCTATATACTACGTGGGCTGTGTTATATACTGCGTGGGCTGTGCTATATAATTCGTGGCTGTGAAATATACTATGTGGCTGTGGTATATGCTACGTGGGCTGTGTTATATGCTACGTAAGCTGTGAGACTTTCGCCCGGGGCCCTCAAAAACCTGCAGCTGGCCCTGGCATCACGCAGGATTTGAACCACGCTCCGCTAATTGGTTGCGCCCGGCCAGCCGAACCCTGTGTATTCATTGCATTATTCTGAAATCTTCATAAATAAACTACATACATATTCTAGAATATCCGATGCGTTAGAATCGGGCCACCATCTAGTATATATATGTATATATATTCACTATGTTGTCACTATAATAATTCAGGCTATTACTACTAATTAATTCATGTACCAATGTCAGGATAGCAAACTTTCTTTTATCTTGGAAAAAGATCCAAAATTGACTAGTGATAACTTTTACAAACTGGAAGACCATAAGGACTGCATTGCGTAGATATATTAATGACGCGTCAGTAATTCACCATTAAACACCTGTAACAAAACCGCCTTAGAAGAGTCTCCCCACCCTCATATTTAATAAATGGTGGAAAAGGGGTTAAGAATCGTGAATTAACATTTACAGCTTGCAACTTGTTTCTAGGCAACCACCCTTCCCAAGTCTGGTATTCTGCCAAACTGACAATAAGAGAATCTGGAAGGAAAAGTAGTACAATTAATTTCCTTCATATCAAACTATATTAATCACAGAGTGTGGCGCGTCGGGGCCAAGCGATAAGATACACGACCCTAAAATGGTCTAGACGCTGCTGGCCTCCTGACACGGGGAGATCTCTTTGTGGGCAGAGAAGACGCGCTTCGGAGCGTTTTCCATCCCCATATTATGAGATCGCCTTTTCTCTGTCCGGCTCCGTGTGTTTGTCAGAGATTGTCACACTGTGGTCATATTTGCAACAACAAAAAAAAACCTGAGGAAAAGCTTGTCACAGCAAATCATAAAAGTGGTCGCCCCTGCCGTCAGAAGACAAGGAAGAAGCAGAAGAGGCAGAGTTCTATTACTTTCATGTCATAATAGCTGCTAAAATTAACCAGAATTATACAACTAATGCCGCCATAAACAGTGCTATGAATAGGCCAGAGAACCGGCAATGTTTCCAGCATATCCAAAGTAAACCGCAACCGGCATGTAGCACGAGGCCATTCTAGGCTTCTACTGTCTGTGCAAAAACACTTTTAATACCTTATTATTTTACTTAGGGTAACATTAAGGGGGTTTCTAACCTTTATTTTTTTTTCTGCTTTATAAATTTGTTGTAGCAATGATAAAAATAATGGCTCTGGCTATTGCGTACAGGCTGTATTTGTCACGTCACATTTGCATTGCTGAAGCCAATCACTGGAAGTCAGCGGAACACGGCCTTTATGTCAGCAGGCCCGCTAAGCTCAGATATTGGCTGCGTAAGGTAAAGTGACGCCACAGCTGTAGTCCCAGGAGCAGATTTATGCCAAACAAAATTATTATAATTATTATTATTATAGTGCCATTTATTCCATGGCGCTTTACATGTGAGGAGGGGTATACATAGTAAAAAGAAGTACAATAATCTTAACAATACAAGTCACAGCTGGTACCGGAGGAGAGATGACCCTGCCCACGAGGGCTCACAATCTACAAGGGATGGGTGATGATACAGTAGGTGAGGCTAGAGCTGGTCGTGCAGTGGTTTGGTCGATGGGTGGTTACTGCAGGTTGTAGGCTTGTCGGAAGAGGTAGATCTTCAGGTTCTTTTTGAAGGTTTCAATGGTAGGCGAGAGTCTGATATGTTGTGGTAGAGAGTTCCAGAGTAGGGGTGATGCGTGAGAGAATTCTTGCATGCGATTGTGGGAAGAGGAGATAAGAGGAGAATAGAGAAGGAGATCTTGTGAGGATGGGAGGTGTTGTGCAGGTAAGTACCGGCAGACGAGGTCACAGGTGTATGGAGGAGACAGGTTGTGGATGGCTTTGTATGTCATGGTTAGGGTTTTGTACTGGAGTCTCTGGGCAATGGGGAGCCAGTGAAGGGATTGATGGAGGGGAGAGGCCGGGGAATAGCTGGGGGACAGGTGGATTAGTCGGGCAACAGAGTTTAGAATAGATTGGAGGGGTGCAAGAGTGTGTCGCGCCTGCCGCTTCTCTCCCTAACCGCCGACATTCTTACCTGGCCGTGCGTGCTCCTACTGCTTAGTCGTCCGGGTCTTCCTTCGGCCCCTTGCATTCCTCTCCGCACGCGCCCGGCGTTTGTGCGCATCCATCATCCTCCTCGCTTCTGGTTTCTTCACCGTCTCCTGGCTCCCATCGGGTGCGCATGCGCACTTCACCTCCTGGCTTCTGCGGTGCACGCGCATCTCCACTGGCTGGTTCTCGGTCGCTCTGTTCCTCCTTCCCTTGATCCTGGAGCATCCTGACCCAGAAGTTCTACGGTACTCCTCCCATATATCAGGTAGTCTCTCCTCCAGTTCCTTGCCTGATTGTTGTGTTTTCCGCTTGATTCAGGTCCCTCGCTTTCCTGCGTTTTGCTGTCTGCCTGCCAGTCCAGTATTTTTGTCCTGCCGTTTCCTGTGCTCTCTTTCTCCGATACCTTCCTGTGTGCCCACCTAGCACCATTCGTGCGTCTCTGTTTGTCCCTTGTCCGTTTCGTGTCCCCATCGTGTCCGGCTTCCAATACCTCCTCTCAGACTATTAGTAGCCCTATCTCATAGTCTCAGCTACCCGCTTTCTCGTCTGTCTTCTCCTGTGACTCCTACCTCCTGTCCCGAGGTATCAGCTTTCGGGGCAATAGTCTCCCCTGGGCCTGTCCCTGACGCTCCCTGTATAGGGGGTGGTCTACCAGAAAAGCTTACCCTAGGGAGGTTCGTTGTCGCGGTCCTGCGGGTTCACTCTAGGAGTTTCTCTCTGACCTTATTCCGTGACATTACAGAGTGTTTGAGGGGAGGCCACAGAGCAGGAGGTTGCAGTAGTCAAAGTGGGAGATGATGAGGGCATGGACTAGGGTTTTTACAGATTCTTAATTTAGGAATGTACGGATCCGTGAAATATTTTGAGTTGAAGTTGGCAGGAAGTAGAAAGGGCTTGGATATGTGGTTTGAAGGAGAGATCAGTGTCAAGGATTACCCCGAGGCAGCGAGCATGTGGGACTGGGGAGAGTGGGAAGCCGTTTACTGAAATGGATAGATCTGTTGGGGGGGGGTGGGGGGGTGAGATGGGGGAAGGATGATGAATACTGTTTTGTCCATGTTAAGTTTCAGAAATCTAGTGGAGAAGAAGGATGAAATAGCAGACAGACATTGAGGGATTCTAGTTATTAGGGAGGTGATATCTGGTCCAGAGATGTAGATCTGTGTCATCAGCATAGAGATGATACTGAAAGCCGTGAGATTCTATGAGCTGTCCCAGGCCAAAGGTGTAAATGGAGAAGAGCAGGGGCCCTAAGACTGAACCTTGCGGGACTCCAACAGATAGGGGGCGAGGTGAGGAGGTGGTGTGTGTTAGAAGTCGAGTTCCCGCCGCTGCACAGGGGGAATCTCAAACCATGTCTGCTGCAGACTCTCATTTTACATCAGCCACAGTGGAGCCTGCTCAGCGGAGACGTCGGTCCCAGCGTCTCACTCAGTCTGAATACTGTGCAAAGGGTTACTGCTGCCTTTCTAGGCTCTGCTGTTGTAGCCTGCACTGGTCAGCGGCGAGCAGGCTTTTCTGGGACTAAGTCCTGCTTTGCACACACTAAGCATGCCCAAGACTAGACCTCTCATTGGAGGTCAGGGGTCACATGTTCAAGTACTGCTGCAGCTCCCATTGGTCCTCTAGGAAGGTCTTGAAACTGCTGCAGCTATAAAAGGTTTCCATGGCTGCGCGGCCATGCGCTAGTATCACCTCATGTCATGAGCTTGTTATTTGTGGTCGAGCCTGTATGTATGTATTCAGGGACCCGGCTGAAAAAAAGAATACCGGCACCTCCGGTGAGGAGTGTTTGTGTGCTTTTCTGGTGCGTGACCACTGACTGCCATCAGCTCAGCAGTTAGCTATGTTCCACTGTGACGCTAACAGGGCACAGTATCTTGTTTCTAGCGAATCTGTTGAGATAACAGAGTTCGCTTATACCACCAAATAGCGCTGCCATTTGCCAGCAGCAGATTCCTCTCCTGCACGGTGGACCCCGGGTTGCAAACACATATTATATATATGAAAATATGAAAATTGTACATTCACACTGAAGGCATCAAAACTATGAATTGACACATGTGGAATTATATACTTAACAAAAAAGTGTGAAACAACTGAAATCATGTCTTATATTCTAGGTTCTTCAAAGTAGCCACCTTTTGCTTTGATGACTGCTTTGCAAACTCTTGGCATTCTCTTGATGAGCTTCAATCTTTAAATGAGAAGGTGTGTCCAAACTTTTGGTCTATAATATATATATATATATATATATATATATATATATATATATATATATATATATATATATATATATATATACATACATACACACACACATATATATATACATATATATACATATATACACATACATATATACATATATATTTATTTATTTATTTTTTCGGTGCGTTCCACCAACCCTAACAGTGTGTGAGTGGGAGACGCTGAATGCCGGGTCTGTTAGGTATGACGAGATCCAGGATAGGGCCAAGTCTGTGATGCAAGGGATGAGAGGGTCTGTAATAGTAGGGAATGGTCCACTGTATCAAAGGCAGCCGACAGGTCGAGGAGGAGGAGGACAGAGTAGTGTTACCTGCTCTTGGCGGTTAATAGGTAATTGATGACCTTAGTTAGAGCAGTTTCCGTGGAATGGTATGACCTGAAGCCAGCTGTCGAAGAGGGTGCAGGAAGAGAGATGGGAAGACAGTTCAAGATGAACGTGTTGTTCCAGTAGTTTTGAGGCATGGGGAGAAGTTGAAAGCGGAAATCGCCTTTAACCATAATGAATTTTCATTATTAAAATAAGTTGTGCTCTGTGACGATTCTCTGGTGCAAGGAGCGAGATCTCAAGTTTGTGATTTGCATACATTCGGTCACATGCCGACTAGATGGGTGCAGCCTGGCTCAATACAAGTGCATTAACCGAGGCTGGATACAGTCTAGTCGGGATGTGGCTGGGAGTATACAAATCACATATTTGCAGTGATATAACCGCCCGCACCTGACACCGGAGAATTCTCGCAGAATGCAAATGTTACTGTAGACTTTTAGCCTAATGCCGGATAACCACTTTAAGGAAAGATTTTTATTTTACTTCACTAAGATCAATATCCTAAAATTACAAGTGAAAGTGGAACACAAGATGCCAGAATGTTTTTTTTTTTCTTAATGAAATGCTCTTGCATTAAAGAGGAAAGTCAACTATAGATACAAAGATATACTGTACTATAGAGGGTACAGTACTAGATGGGGACAGATAAAAAGGCAGCTCACTGACTCTATATGTAGAGTGAAGCAGACTTTATTCAACCTGTATGGTGACGTTAGAGCTCAGTATAACAAAGGCTTTATTGAGGACTATAAACAAAGTGCTTGATGGATCCCCCGCATGTCTGGTCACCATAAGAAAATGGATATTATCTATATACTTACTTAAAACACTAAACACCAAGACTGACCTAGCAGAAGCCCTTATGACACAAAGCCACTTCAGCCTGACTGACGACCAGAACAATACAACTGCAGATCAGTAAACTTTTACAGATCGATGGTCGCTTAGTATGCCTGTGTAAAGAGGTACCATATATACTCGAGTATAAGCCGAGATTTTCAGCCCATTTTTTGGGGCTGAAAGTCCCCCTCTCGGCTTATATTCGAGTCATACCCGGGGGTCGGCAGGTGAGGGGGGCAGGGGCTGTGTAATTATACTTACAAAACCAGGGATCCAAGCTTCAGGAGGCTAATTTGCATATTCCAGGTGCCTTCTGGGAGAAGCGAAGTCTCCCTAAGCTAGAAGATCGTTGGCCTTACGGCGCGCGAATTTTTGCCTGTAGGACATTATTGCAAGAGAGCTTGGCTGAGTAGATTACACAAGAAGGAAAACACACAGCAAGTCAGCAGGATCTAGGAGCAACATGGCAGATGTGACAACCTACATGGTGAGCTGCAGCATGTGCTACATGTTCACAGATCGACCAGAAGAAGAATCCAATTTCACCTGTCAGAAGTGTAGACTAGTGGCCCTTTTAGAAGAAAAGGTGCGGGGTCTGGAAGAAAGAATAGCAACTTTGAAACTCATCAAAGAGAATGAAGACTTTCTAGACAGAACAGAAGCATCTCTACTGGTCACAGAAGGTGCAAAAAGTGTCAGAGAACCTCCAAAAGCAGATGAGTGGAAGCATGTGACCAAAAGAAGCAAGAAGACCATGGAGAAATCACCAACCACACAACTGAAGAACCGATATCAAATCTTTGTAGAGGATGAAGATGGCACACCTAAGAATGAAGCAATACCAGCAAGCAAAAAAGAAAAGGGCACACAGCAACAAGTGACAGCAAAAAGTACAGCCAAGAAGCAACGAAGAGTGGTGGTGGTGGGAGACTCACTACTGAGAGGCACAGAAGCAGCCATCTGCAGACCGGACATAACTGCAAGAGAAGTATGCTGCCTTCCAGGTGCGATGATCAAGGATGTGACCGATAGGATACCAAAGCTCTTCAGCTCCAAGGACGTCCACCCATTTCTTCTGATACATGTTGGCACCAATGACACGGCAAGGAAGGACCTACCGACAATCTGCAAGGACTTTGAAGAGTTGGGGAAGAAAGTAAAGGAACTGGATGCACAGGTAGTTTTTTCTTCTATCCTTCCAGTAGACGGGCATGGCACCAGGAGATGGAACAGGATCCTTGATGCAAACAACTGGCTAAGACGATGGTGCAGACAACAAGGATTTGGATTCCTGGACCACGGTGTGAATTACTGGTATGATGGACTCCTCGCCAGAGACGGACTACACCTCAACAAACCTGGGAAACACACATTCGCCAGAAGACTCGCTACACTCATCAGGAGGGCGTTAAACTAGAAGAAGAGGGGACGGGAAGAAAAACATTAGACTCGAACAAAGACGACCCAGGAAAACATACTCAGAAGGGAGGTAAGAACATTTCTAAAACAATCCACAGTGAGGAGATTGGAACAAAACAAAATCCTCTAAACTGCATGCTCGCAAACGCCAGAAGCCTGACAAACAAGATGGAAGAACTAGAAGCAGAAATATCTACAGGTAACTTTGACATAGTGGGAATAACCGAGACATGGTTAGATGAAAGCTATGACTGGGCAGTTAACTTACAGGGTTACAGTCTGTTTAGAAAGGATCGTAAAAATCGGAGAGGAGGAGGGGTTTGTCTCTATGTAAAGTCTTGTCTAAAGTCCACTTTAAGGGAGGATATTAGCGAAGGGAATGAGGATGTCGAGTCCATATGGGTTGAAATTCATGGAGGGAAAAATGGTAACAAAATTCTCATTGGGGTCTGTTACAAACCCCCAAATATAACAGAAACCATGGAAAGTCTACTTCTAAAGCAGATAGATGAAGCTGCAACCCATAATGAGGTCCTGGTTATGGGGGACTTTAACTACCCGGATATTAACTGGGAAACAGAAACCTGTGAAACCCATAAAGGCAACAGGTTTCTGCTAATAACCAAGAAAAATTATCTTTCACAATTGGTGCAGAATCCAACCAGAGGAGCAGCACTTTTAGACCTAATACTATCTAATAGACCTGACAGAATAACAAATCTGCAGGTGGTTGGGCATTTAGGAAATAGCGACCACAATATTGTGCAGTTTCACCTGTCTTTCACTAGGGGGACTTGTCAGGGAGTCACAAAAACATTGAACTTTAGGAAGGCAAAGTTTGAACAGCTTAGAGATGCCCTTAATCTGGTAGACTGGGACAATATCCTCAGAAATGAGAATACAGATAATAAATGGGAAATGTTTAAGAACATCCTAAATAGGCAGTGTAAGCGGTTTATACCTTGTGGGAATAAAAGGACTAGAAATAGGAAAAACCCAATGTGGCTAAACAAAGAAGTAAGACAGGCAATTAACAGTAAAAAGAAAGCATTTGCACTACTAAAGCAGGATGGCACCATTGAAGCTCTAAAAAACTATAGGGAGAAAAATACTTTATCTAAAAAACTAATTAAAGCTGCCAAAAAGGAAACAGAGAAGCACATTGCTAAGGAGAGTAAAACTAATCCCAAACTGTTCTTCAACTATATCAATAGTAAAAGAATAAAAACTGAAAATGTAGGCCCCTTAAAAAATAGTGAGGAAAGAATGGTTGTAGATGACGAGGAAAAAGCTAACATATTAAACACCTTCTTCTCCACGGTATTCACGGTGGAAAATGAAATGCTAGGTGAAATCCCAAGAAACAATGAAAACCCTATATTAAGGGTCACCAATCTAACCCAAGAAGAGGTGCGAAACCGGCTAAATAAGATTAACCCCTCTGTGACCTTAGACGTACTATCCCGTCGAGGTGCCCTGGGCTTATCTGACCCTGGACGGGATAGTACGTCATAGCGATCGGCAGCGCTCACGGGGGGAGCGCCGCCGATCGCGGCCGGGTGTCAGCTGCTTATCGCAGCTGACATCCGGCACTATGTGCCAGGAGCGGTCACGGACCGCCCCCGGCACATTAACCCCTGGCACACCGCGATCAAAGATGATCGCGATGTGCCGGCGGTGCAGGGAAGCACCGCGCAGGGAGGGGGCTCCCTGCGGGCTTCCCTGAGCCCCCCGCAGCAACGCGATGTGATCGCGTTGCTGCGAGGGTCTCCTCACCTCCCTCCCTGCTCGAGCCCCGGATCCAAGATGGCCGCGGATCCGGGTCCTGCAGGGAGGGAGGTGTCTTCACAGAAGCCTGCTCAGAGCAGGCACTGTGAAGCAGCCTGCACTCCTATCAGATCAGTGATCTGACAGAGTGCTGTGCAAACTGTCAGATCACTGATCTGTGATGTCCCCCCCTGGGACAAAGTAAAAAAGTAAAAAAAAAATTTTCCAAATGTGTGAAAAAAATAAAAAAAAATATTCCAAAATAATGAAAAAAAAAAAAAAATATATTATTCCCATAAATACATTTCTTCATCTAAATAAAAAAAAAAACAATAAAAGTACACATATTTAGTATCGCCGCGTCCGTAACGACCCGACCTATAAAACTGTCCCACTAGTTAACCCCTTCAGTAAACACCGTAAGAAAAAAAAAAAAAAAACGAGGCAAAAAACAACGCTTTATTATCATACCGCCGAACAAAAAGTGGAATAGCACGCGATCAAAAGGACAGATATAAATAACCATGGTACCGCTGAAAGCGTCATATTGTCCCGCAAAAAAAGAGCCGCCATACAGCATCATCAGCAAAAAAATAAAAAAGTTATAGTCCTGAGAATAAAGCGATGCAAAAATAATTATTTTTTCTGTAAAATAGTTTTTATCGTATAAAAGCACCAAACCATAAAAAAATGATATAAATGAGGTATCGCTGTAATCGTACTGACCCGAAGAATAAAACTGATTTATCAATTTTACCAAACGCGGAACGGTATAAACGCCTCCCCCAATAGAAATTCATGAATAGCTGGCTTTTGGTCATTCTTCCTCACAAAAATCGGAATAAAAAGCGATAAAAAAATGTCACGTGCCCAAAAATGTTTTCAATAAAAACGTCAACTCGTCCCGCAAAAAACAAGACCTCACATGACTCTGTGGACCAAAATATGGAAAAATTATAGCTCTCAAAATGTGGTATTGCAAAAAATATTTTTTGCAATAAAAAGGGTCTTTCAGTGTGTGACGGCTGCCAATCATAAAAATCCGCTAAAAAACCCGCTATAAAAGTAAATCAAACCCCCCTTCATCACCCCCTTAGTTAGGGAAAAATAAAAAAAAATGTATTTATTTCCATTTTCCCATTAGGGCTAGGGTTAGGGCTAGGATTAGGGTTAGGGTTAGGGCTAGGGTTAGGGCTAGGGTTAGGGTTAGGGCTAGGGTTAGGGCTAGGGTTAGGGCTAGGGTTAGGGCTAGGGCTAGGGCTAGGGCTAGGGTTAGGGCTAGGGTTAGGGTTAGGGCTAGGGTTAGGGCTAGGGTTAGGGTTAGGGTTGGGGCTACAGTTAGGGTTGGGGCTAAAGTTAGGGTTAGGGTTTAGATTACATTTACAGTTGGGAATAGGGTTGGGATTAGGGTTAGTGGTGTGTCAGGGTTAGAGGTGTGGTTAGGGTTACCGTTGGAATTAGGGTTAGGGGTGTGTTTAGATTAGGGTTTCAGTTATAATTGGGGGGTTTCCACTGTTTCGGCACATCAGGGGCTCTCCAAACACGACATGGCGTCCGATCTCAATTCCAGCCAATTCTGCGTTGAAAAAGTAAAACAGTGCTCCTTCCCTTCCGAGCTCTCCTGTGTGCCCAAACAGGGGTTTACCCCAACATATGGGGTATCAGCGTACTCAGGACAAATTGGACAACAACTTTTGTGGACCAATTTCTCCTGTTACCCTTGGGAAAATACAAAACTGGGGGCTAAAAAATAATTTTTGTGGGAAAACAAAGATTTTTTATTTTCACGGCTCTGCGTTATAAACTGTAGTGAAACACTTGGGGGTTCAAAGTTCTCACAACACATCTAGATAAGTTCATTGAGGGGTCTAGTTTCCAATATGGGGTCACTTGTGGGGGGTTTCTACTGTTTAGGTACATTAGGGGCTCTGCAAACGCAATGTGACGCCTGCAGACCATTCCATCTAAGTCTGCATTCCAAATGATGCTCCTTCCCTTCCGAGCCCTCCCATGCGCCCAAACGGTGGTTCCCCCCCACATATCGGGTATCAGCGTACTCAGGACAAATTGGACAACAACATTTAGGGTCCAATTTCTCCTGCTAACCTTGGAAAAATACAAAACTGGGGGCTAAAATATAATTTTTGTGGGAAAACAAAAATATTTTTTATTTGCATGGCTCTGCGTTATAAACTGTAGTGAAATACTTGGGGGTTCAAAGCACTCACAACACATCAAGATGAGTTCCTTAGGGGGTCTACTTTCCAAAATGGTGTCACTTGTGGGGGGTTTCTACTGTTTAGGTACATTAGGGGCTCTGCAAACGCAATGTGACGCCTGCAGACCATTCCATCTAAGTCTGCATTCCAAATGGCGCTCCTTCCCTTCCGAACCCTCCCATGCGCCCAAACGGTGGTTCCCCCCCACATATGGGGTATCAGCGTACTCAGGACAAATTGGACAACAACTTTTGGGGTCCAATTTCTCCTGTTACCCTAGGGAAAATACAAAACTGGGGGCTAAAAAATAATTTTTGTGGGAAAAAAAATTTTGTTTTATTTTTATGGCTCTGCATTATAAACTTCTGTGAAGCCCTTGGTGGGTCAAAGTGCTCACCACACATCCAGATAAGTTCCTTAGGGGGTCTACTTTCCAAAATGGTGTCACTTGTGGGGGGTTTCAATGTTTAGGCACATCAGTGGCTCTCCAAACGCAACATGGCGTCCCATCTCAATTCCTGTCAATTTTGCATTGAAAAGTCAAACGGCGCTCCTTCCCTTCCGAGCTCTCCCATGCGCCCAAACAGTGGTTTACTGCCACATATGGGGTATCAGCGTGCTCAGGACAAATTGGACAACAACTTTTTGGGTCCAATTTCTCCTGTTACCCTTGGTAAAATAAAACAAATTGGAGCTGAAGTAAATTTTTTGTGTAAAAAAGTTAAATGTTCATTTTTATTTAAACATTCCAAAAATTCCTATTAAACACCTGAAGGGTTAATAAACTTCTTGAATGTGGTTTTGAGCACCTTGAGGGGTGCAGTTTTTAGAATGGTGTCACACTTGGGCATTTTCTATCATATAGACCCCTCAAAATGACTTCAAATGAGACGTGGTCCCTAAAAAAAAATGGTGTTGTAAAAATGAGAAATTGCTGGTCAACTTTTAACCCTTATAACTCCCTAACAAAAAAAAAAATTGGTTCCAAAATTATGCTGATGTAAAGGAGACATGTGGGAAATGTTACTTATTAAGTATTTTGTGTGACATATCTCTGTGATTTAATTGCATAAAAATTCAAAGTTTGAAAATTGCGAAATTTTCAAAATTTTCGCCAAATTTCCGTTTTTTTCACAAATAAACGCAGGTACTATCAAAGAAATTTTACCACTATCATGAAGTACAATATGTCACGAGAAAACAATGTCAGAATCACCAGGATCCGTTGAAGCGTTTCGGAGTTATAACCTCATAAAGGGACAGTGGTCAGAATTGTAAAAATTGGCCTGGTCATTAACGTGCAAACCACCCTTGGGGGTAAAGGGGTTAAAATAGATAAATCTCCGGGTCCGGATGGCATACACCCACGAGTACTAAGAGAACTAAGTAATGTAATAGATAAACCATTATTTCTTATTTTTAGTGACTCTATAGCGACAGGGTCTGTTCCGCAGGACTGGCGCATAGCAAATGTGGTGCCAATATTCAAAAAGGGCTCTAAAAGTGAACCTGGAAATTAAAGGCCAGTAAGTCTAACCTCTATTGTTGGTAAAATATTTGAAGGGTTTCTGAGGGATGTTATTCTGGATTATCTCAATGAGAATAACTGTTTAACTCCATATCAGCATGGGTTTATGAGAAATCGCTCCTGTCAAACCAATCTAATCAGTTTTTATGAAGAGGTAAGCTATAGGCTGGACCACGGTGAGTCATTGGACGTGGTATATCTCGATTTTTCCAAAGCGTTTGATACCGTGCCGCACAAGAGGTTGGTACACAAAATGAGAATGCTTGGTCTGGGGGAAAATGTGTGTAAATGGGTTAGTAACTGGCTTAGTGATAGAAAGCAGAGAGTGGTTATAAATGGTATAGTCTCTAACTGGGTCGCTGTGACCAGTGGGGTACCGCAGGGGTCAGTATTGGGACCTGTTCTCCTCAACATATTCATTAATGATCTGGTAGAAGGTTTACACAGTAAAATATCGATATTTGCAGATGATACAAAACTATGTAAAGCAGTTAATACAAGAGAAGATAGTATTCTGCTACAGATGGATCTGGATAAGTTGGAAACTTGGGCTGAAAGGTGGCAGATGAGGTTTAACAATGATAAATGTAAGGTTATACACATGGGAAGAGGGAATCAATATCACCATTACACACTGAACGGGAAACCACTGGGTAAATCTGACAGGGAGAAGGACTTGGGGATCCTAGTTAATGATAAACTTACCTGGAGCAGCCAGTGCCAGGCAGCAGCTGCCAAGGCAAACAGGATCATGGGGTGCATTAAAAGAGGTCTGGATACACATGATGAGAGCATTATACTGCCTCTGTACAAATCCCTAGTTAGACCGCACATGGAGTACTGTGCCCAGTTTTGGGCACCGGTGCTCAGGAAGGATATAATGGAACTAGAGAGAGTACAAAGGAGGGCAACAAAATTAATAAAGGGGATGGGAGAACTACAATACCCAGATAGATTAGCGAAATTAGGATTATTTAGTCTAGAAAAAAGACGACTGAGGGGCGATCTAATAACCATGTATAAGTATATAAGGGGACAATACAAATATCTCGCTGAGGATCTGTTTATACCAAGGAAGGTGACGGGCACAAGGGGGCATTCTTTGCGTCTGGAGGAGAGAAGGTTTTTCCACCAACATAGAAGAGGATTCTTTACTGTTAGGGCAGTGAGAATCTGGAATTGCTTGCCTGAGGAGGTGGTGATGGCGAACTCAGTCGAGGGGTTCAAGAGAGGCCTGGATGTCTTCCTGGAGCAGAACAATATTGTATCATACAATTATTAGGTTCTGTAGAAGGACGTAGATCTGGGTATTTATTATAATGGAATATAGGCTGAACTGGATGGACAAATGTCTTTTTTCGGCCTTACTAACTATGTTACTATGTTACTATGTTACTTGCTCCCGGCGCGGTCCCTGGACGTCCCTGCTTCTTCCAGCGCTGCAGATTCTTTCTGTATTGAGCGATCCACAGAGGCATATTCATGACTGTAATGATCGGTAACTGTGACCGCTCAATACAGGAAGAAGATGCAGCGCTGGAAGAAGCAGGGGAGCAGGTAAGTACACGGGGAGGGGAGCGCTGCGCGATATGTAACTGCTCCTCGCTCCGGCGCCGCTGTCTCCAGCGTCCTCTGGCAGTGACGCTCAGGTCAGAGGGCGCAATGACATAGTGCGCGCCCTCTGCTGAGAGTCAGTGCTGGAGACGGAGCCGCACAAGGAGCAGGTAAATATTGAAAGCGCCGGCGTCCTGAGAAGAGAGGTGAGTATGTGATTTTTTTTTTTTAATTGCAGCAGCAGCATTATATATGGCACAGCTTTATATGAAGCATCTATGGGGTAATAATCAACGGTGCAGAGCATTATACAGGTCCTTCTCAAAAAATTAGCATATAGTGTTAAATTTCATTATTTACCATAATGTAATGATTACAATTAAACTTTCATATATTATAGATTCATTATCCACCAACTGAAATTTGTCACGTCTTTTATTGTTTTAATACTGATGATTTTGGCATACAACTCCTGATAACCCAAAAAACCTGTCTCAATAAATTAGCATATTTCACCCATCCAATCAAATAAAAGTGTTTTTTAATAACAAACAAAAAAACCATCAAATAATAATGTTCAGTTATGCACTCAATACTTGGTCGGGAATCCTTTGGCAGAAATGACTGCTTCAATGCGGCGTGGCATGGAGGCAATCAGCCTGTGACACTGCTGAGATGTTATGGAGGCCCAGGATGCTTCAATAGCGGCCTTAAGCTCATCCAGAGTGTTGGGTCTTGCGTCTCTCAACTTTCTCTTCACAATATCCCACAGATTCTCTATGGGGTTCAGGTCAGGAGAGTTGGCAGGCCAATTGAGCACAGTAATACCATGGTCAGTAAACCATTTACCAGTGGTTTTGGCACTGTGAGCAGGTGCCAGGTCGTGCTGAAAAATGAAATCTTCATCTCCATAAAGCATTTCAGCCGATGGAAGCATGAAGTGCTCCAAAATCTCCTGATAGCTAGCTGCATTGACCCTGCCCTTGATGAAACACAGTGGACCAACACCAGCAGCTGACATGGCACCCCACACCATCACTGACTGTGGGTACTTGACACTGGACTTCAGGCATTTTGGCATTTCCTTCTCCCCAGTCTTCCTGCAGACTCTGGCACCTTGATTTCCGAATGACATGCAAAATTTGCTTTCATCAGAAAAAAGTACTTGGGACCACTTAGCAACAGTCCAGTGCTGCTTCTCTGTAGCTCAAAAGTGGCTTTACCTGGGGAATGCGGCACCTGTAGCCCATTTCCTGCACACGCCTGTGCACGGTGGCTCTGGATGTTTCCACACCAGACTCAGTCCACTGCTTCCTCAGGTTCCCCAAGGTCTGGAATCGGTCCTTCTCCACAATCTTCCTCAGGGTCCGGTCTCCTCTTCTCGTTGTACAGCGTTTTCTGCCACATTGTTTCCTTCCAACAGACTTACCATTGAGGTGCCTTGATACAGCACTCTGGGAACAGCCTATTTGTTGAGAAATTTCTTTCTGGGTCTTACCCTCTTGCTTGAGGGTGTCAATGATGGCCTTCTTGACATCTGTCAGGTCGCTAGTCTTACCCATGATGGGGGTTTTGAGTAATGAACCAGGCAGGGAGTTTATAAAAGCCTCAGGTATCTTTTGCATGTGTTTAGAGTTAATTAGTTGATTCAGAAGATTAGGGTAATAGGTCGTTTAGAGAACCTTTTCTTGATATGCTAATTTATTGAGACAGGTTTTTTGGGTTATCAGGAGTTGTATGCCAAAATCATCAGTATTAAAACAATAAAAGACGTGACAAATTTCAGTTGGTGGATAATGAATCTATAATATATGAAAGTTTAATTGTAATCATTACATTATGGTAAATAATGAAATTTAACACTATATGCTAATTTTTTGAGAAGGACCTGTATATGGCACAGCTTTATATGGAGCATCTATGGGGCCATAATGAACGGTGCAGAGCATTCTATATAGCACAGCTTTCTATGGAGCATCTATGGGGCCATAATGAACGGTATGGAGCATTCCATATGGCACAGCTTTCTATGGAGCATCTATGGGGCCATAATGAACGGTGCAGAGCATTCTATATGGCACAGCTTTATGTGGAGCATCTATGGGGCAATAATGAACGGTGCAGAGCATTCTATATGGCACAGCTTTCTATGGAGCATCTATGGGGCCATAATGAACGGTATGGAGCATTCCATATGGCACAGCTTTCTATGGAGCATCTATGGGGCCATAATGAACAGGGCAGAGCATTATATATGGCACAGCTTTATATGGTGCATCTATGGGGCCATAATGAACGGAGCAGAGCATTCTATATGGCACAGCTTTCTATGGAGCATCTATGGGGCCATAATGAACGGTATGGAGCATTCTATATGGCACAGCTTTCTATGGAGCATCTATGGGGCCATAATGAACGGTGCAGAGCATTATATGTGGCACAGCTTTATATGGAGCATCTATGGGGCAATAATGAACGATATGGGGCATTGTATGTGGCACAGCTTTATATGGAGCATCTTATGGGGCAATAATGAACGGTATGGAGCATTTATTTTTATTTTTGAAATTCACCGGTAGCTGCTGCATTTCCTACCCTAGGTTTATACTCGAGTCAATAAGTTTTCCCAGTTTTTTTGGGCAAAATTAGGGGGGTCGGCTTATACTCGGGTCGGCTTATACTCGAGTATATACGGTATTTAAAGTAGAGGATGCACATTGAGCAATCAGATCGCTCAATGCTGTTTACACAAGTCAGTGCACCTCCAAGAATGAAGACCTTTCACACTGCACAAAAGATCATTTCACCAGATGAACGAGTGGTTTGCTCGTTCATTGATCAGCAGCCTGTTTACAGGGCAAGATAATTGTGAAATGAGCACATTTAATGACACTTGTTACCAATTTTCTTGCAGCCTAAAAATGCCCCTTAAGAGCGACCATCAGATTAGCACCTTGGCGCCATGCACACAGAAGTTTTAGTGCAGAGGATCTCTTAGAAAAAAAAAAACTTCTATTGAGTTGCCACCAACTCAAGAATAAAAAGAAAATGTAATTTAAACCATTTTTCAATTGCTGAACACATCCAATCTAAAAATAAGTCATGAGAATAAAACTGCTGGAAGGAAACCCAAGAAGGCACCAACTTTCTTTATTTAAGACATCTGCAGACATCATGGAAATCTACTGTATTCCACTACTGTAATTATATGCATGTGTAATAGAGAAAATATATACCCCTGGAGCATTTACATGGCCATGCAAATTAACCCTTAAACTTATATTGAGCATGTAGCGATTAATTATAAGACGTCTTTGTATCTGTCTACTCTCAGGCCAAAATTCAAATGTCAGGAGCCAAAGCAAAAGGGGGTCTAAGTCATTTAGTTCCTGGCTTCCATGGGATGAGAATGTGAGTTTACACATATTAATAAATGTATTGATGAATATTAAATGTAAAGGATGGTGGCATTCAGGTCCACACACATATTTGCAGATGTATAATCTCGTTATTATATTACAATGTTTATAGGTGTACTGTAGAGTTATTAGTCTGCAGGTGACCATCGACTACAATATGCATGCAATTCTGCTTTAAAAAGGACCTGTTATCAGGCCTAAAATGGCCAGGCTTTGGATTTTATTCCTGCTGCTCCCTCGAGTATTATTTTTTTTAGTTTTTGTTTATTTTTAAATCTACTATATGGTTCCAGGGTGATCATTTTTATGCTTTGTACCAAAGGGGCGTGTCTCACAGGATTCTCAGGGGCGTGTCCTTAGGCCACCCTTTTAGCACAGCCCCCTTGTCAAAGATTATAAAAATGAGCACTAAATAAAAAAGGCTCTCATCTCTAGAACCAAATGCCGGATTTCATCTATGGAATAACAGACTGCATCAGTAATATGTGTGGATGACTTATTCTTTCAGAGACAAACATGACCATATTTACAGCCTAGGTGACCGAGCTTTTGCTGGTCCGATGCGAGCTGCTACAGAGTAGTTATCCCTGTGCACAACAGGGGTGGATCGTTCGCACAGATTCCCTTTAATGCTGCACAGTACGTTTTGGCGTGTTTGGATTTATTTAGACCACGGTTGTGGAGTCGGAGTTAGTGTCCATTTTGGTGGAGTCGGTAGAAAATGGACAGACTCCTAACATATATAATAAATTGGGTTCAGTAGGACAATGCAGGATGTGCTGTAAATAGTTAATAAGAATTGGGGAAAGTTCAGAAATGTCCAGTAAATGTCTGTTCTATTCCTGATGTAAGGATCTCGGCTTTTAGTGGAGATGAATCTGTGCTGGACTATATGTCCATGCTCAGTAGAGAGGCCGGGCTGTGGGGTCGGAGTCAGTCGGAGTTGGTGGTTTGGCTTACCGACTCCACAGCTCTGATTTAGAGAATACAAATTTTACCTACCGTAGATTTGATATGTATAGGGAATAGCTGGTAGATGGCTACGCAACCTAGCCTGTTCTCACATGATAGCAATGTGCAAGGAGAAAGCTTCCAGCGTACCATGCCAAACGTGTCCACAGACCCCCATGCTCCTAGCCTACCCCAAAAAAGTGTCCTTTTGATATAAGCCAGACTTGTATCTCACTACATAGGAAAGTGTTATTTAGACTCTTTCTAACGTAGAGGGATACGGGAAGATGCCATGCGGTATATGTCATCTTTTATCTGAAAACTTGCAAAAATGTATATAAACAAAAAAAAAAATGGAATTGTACTCCCATTTTGAGGGATCAGACTTTTATAGATAAGAACATCGGTGTAGCGGCGTACAATTTTCTTGCTGCTCTTTTGCAGTTTTAAATAACTGATATATATGTGATCTTTCAGCTTGTGAAAGGCTTCTTTAAAACGAATACATCTGACCGCAATCATCTTAAACACTCAAATCAATAATGGAGATTGTCATTTACATAGCGGTTATGGGATACAGGGATTACAATTATTAATATGTATGCAGGCACTCTCTGCACGGATAATCTTCACAGCCTTTGTGTCGTGCATTGTAATATTTTCCCACCACTAAAGAAAAGAAATACTCAATTTCTTACTTAAAAGAAAATTAGTAATAAGAACATAGGCCAGGAGTTTCTATCAGTGTCTTAACGCTACTAAGGGTATAAGTGCACTGCCTTTTTGAGGCATATAGAGCTTAAAAAGAAAGGAAAAAAACACAATGCAAAGAATGAACATAAGTAAAAATCAAATATTAATACAATTAGGTATTGCATTATTGCACTAATTATATAGTTTTCTTTTGTCCTATAAATATTACCGTAAGTGCTAATACATAGTAACATAGTAACATAGTTAGTAAGGCCGAAAAAAGACATTTGTCCATCCAGTTCAGCCTATATTCCATCATAATAAGTCCCCAGATCTACGTCCTTCTACAGAACCTAATAATTGTATGATACAATATTGTTCTGCTCCAGGAAGACATCCAGGCCTCTCTTGAACCCCTCGACTGAGTTCGCCATCACCACCTCCTCAGGCAAGCAATTCCAGATTCTCACTGCCCTAACAGTAAAGAATCCTCTTCTATGTTGGTGGAAAAACCTTCTCTCCTCCAGACGCAAAGAATGCCCCCTTGTGCCCGTCACCTTCCTTGGTATAAACAGATCCTCAGCGAGATATTTGTATTGTCCCCTTATATACTTATACATGGTTATTAGATCGCCCCTCAGTCGTCTTTTTTCTAGACTAAATAATCCTAATTTCGCTAATTTCGCTAATACAAAAATATAGTCCTTAGAAAAAGCTGGTATACAGGCAAAACGCGCGTCAGGGACTTCAGTCCTGCAGTATATGTCTTGGTGATGATATAGTTAGGGGAACCAACTATGAGACTATCTATGTGAACCGGCAACAGTGTGCTGCAGCTAGACTGCTGATCCGCCAAGTGTAACCTCTCTGCAATAGTGGTAATTTAATTTGTGATAGTGGGGCCGCGTGATCTAGCCGGGCCCGCTGAGTACATCATGCCGGCAATAGTCTTGGCGCTTTATTCAAAAGGTGAGACCGCACCTTATGTCGGCTTCTGTGTCCACATGCAATGGAAACACAGTGGTGATCTGCCAATAGGGATCTCACTTACGCTGATCGCTGCTTATGCTAGCCGCACACATTTGAGTAGTAATAGCGGCTTTGGATTACATGTATTAAACACGATCCATCTATTACGGTTCCTACCTATACACTATGCAATATAAGCCATGATGTCGGAAACATATTAATACGGTCAGCTAGTACGATTTATTACCAATTAATCCATACATGAGTTTTGAATATTAACAGCTAATTGCAATGTGCAAAATTAAAGTGATTTTACTATCTGCATAATTATAGTGGTTAGAACTTTGTAGATCCCCCACACAACACATGGGGCACTTATTTGTTTTGTACTCTACATGTGAGTTCAATGGAAATTCAATAGCCTGACCCATACTATAAGGGACAATGGTCAGGCTTTCCCCATACTATAAGGGACAATGGTCAGGCTTTCCCCATACTATAAGGGACAATGGTTAGGTTTTCCCCATACTATAAAGGGACAATGGTCAGGCTTTCCCCATACTATAAGGGACAATGGTCAGGCTTTCCCCATACTATAAGGGACAATGGTCAGGCTTTCCCCATACTATAAGGGACAATGGTCAGGCTTTCCCCATACTATAAGGGACAATGGTCAGGCTTTCCCCATACTATAAGGGACAATGGTCAGGCTTTCCCCATACTATAAGGGACAATGGTCAGGCTTTCCCCATACTATAAGGGACAATGGTCATGCTTTCCAATTGATGATATAATATTCTTTCACACCAAAAATCTCTTCAGGATCTAGTGGGTCACGGCTGTGATTACAACCTATAGCTGTGACCGTTTATACATCCAATAGATGAATGACAAATGTTAATAAATCACAGTATTTTGCTTTAATACTAATAAAGGCTACATTGTATTTATTCACACTTCTCATCTTCCCCTTCCCACTATTCTAAAGAATGAACATATGCACAGCAATACATTGGCTTTTGGAGCTTCTTTTAACTACTTCAGGGTTCAAAAGAAATTACCGTTAAGTGGCTAAAAAAAAATAATTACCGTAACCGGTTTGCTTTTTATAGTTTAAATGACAAAAAAAACTGGAAAAATTACTGAAAAGACGCAGGAAAAACATCACAGGCACATTCCTGGAGCTTCAGGTCTGCCAACGTCTTAAAGATGTCCTATCCACATAAAAAAGCTTTCTATGCAGGGATCTATGGTAGATCACATAGGATGACAGTATGATACTGTACGTACCTACAGATTTGTAACTTTTCTAATTCTGCCATTCAACAAATCCCCCTAATTACAAAAAAAACGGCAAAAAAAATATTTTTGAATAATATGACAGATCCAACATAAAGAAATTTGTTTCGGGGGAAGCAGCAACCCACGGACAGCCCATCATTGCTTTGTTATTCTTCTCGGATATATACTGTTATGGCTGGCAATCAGGCAACACAGCGTGCAGTAATCAGCGCACATACAGAGATCTGGCAATAACCAAAAACAATAGGACGAGCTCTGAGACGTGGAATCTCTGTAGACTGCAGTACCTGATCTATCCTCACACAACTATAAGCAGCAGTGGATTGCGCCTAACAACTACCTATGCAACTCGGCACTGCCTGAGGAGCTGACTAGCCTGAAGATAGAAATACAAGCCTGACTTACCTCAGAGAAATACCCCAAAGGAATAGGCAGCCCCCCACATATAATGACTGTTAGCAAGATGAAAAGACAAACGTAGGAATGAAATAGATTCAGCAAAGTGAGGCCCGATATTCTAGACAGAGCGAGGATAGCAAAGAGAACTATGCAGTCTACAAAAAACCCTAAAACGAAAACCACGCAAAGGGGCAAAAAGACCCACCGTGCCGAACTAACAGCACGGCGGTGCACCCCTCTGCTTCTCAGAGCTTCCAGCAAAAGACAATAGCAAGCTGGACAGAAAAAAACAGAAAACAAACTAGAAGCACTTATCTAGCAGAGCAGCAGGCCCAAGGAAAGATGCAGTAGCTCAGATCCAACACTGGAACATTGACAAGGAGCAAGGAAGACAGACTCAGGTGGAGCTAAATAGCAAGGCAGCCAACGAGCTCACCAAAACACCTGAGGGAGGAAGCCCAGAGACTGCAATACCACTTGTGACCACAGAAGTGAACTCAGCCACAGAATTCACAACAGTACCCCCCCCTTGAGGAGGGGTCACCGAACCCTCACCAGAACCCCCAGGCCGACCAGGATGAGCCACATGAAAGGCACGAACAAGATCTGGGGCATGGACATCAGAGGCAAAAACCCAGGAATTATCTTCCTGAGCATAACCCTTCCATTTGACCAGATACTGGAGTTTCCGTCTAGAGACACGAGAATCCAAAATCTTCTCCACAATATACTCCAATTCCCCCTCCACCAAAACAGGGGCAGGAGGCTCCACAGATGGAACCATAGGTGCCACGTATCTCCTCAACAACGACCTATGGAATACATTATGTATGGAAAAGGAGTCTGAGAGGGTCAGACGAAAAGACACCGGATTGAGAATCTCAGAAATCCTATACGGACCAATAAAACGAGGTTTAAATTTAGGAGAGGAAACCTTCATAGGAATATGACGAGAAGATAACCAAACCAAATCCCCAACACGAAGTCGGGGTCCCACACGGCGTCTGCGATTAGCGAAAAGCTGAGCCTTCTCCTGGGACAAGGTCAAATTGTCCACTACCTGAGTCCAGATCTGCTGCAACCTGTCCACCACAGAATCCACACCAGGACAGTCCGAAGACTCAACCTGTCCTGAAGAGAAACGAGGATGGAACCCAGAATTGCAGAAAAATGGAGAGACCAAGGTAGCCGAGCTGGCCCGATTATTAAGGGCGAACTCAGCCAACGGCAAAAATGACACCCAATCATCCTGGTCAGCGGAAACAAAACATCTCAGATATGTTTCCAAGGTCTGATTGGTTCGTTCGGTCTGGCCATTAGTCTGAGGATGGAAGGCCGAGGAGAAAGATAGGTCAATGCCCATCCTACCACAAAAGGCTCGCCAGAACCTCGAGACAAACTGGGAACCTCTGTCAGAAACAATATTCTCAGGAATGCCATGTAAACGAACCACATGCTGGAAGAACAAAGGCACCAAATCAGAGGAGGAAGGCAATTTAACCAAGGGCACCAGATGGACCATTTTAGAAAAGCGATCACAGACCACCCAAATGACCGACATTTTTTGAGAAACGGGAAGGTCAGAAATGAAATCCATCGAAATATGTGTCCAAGGCCTCTTCGGGACCGGCAAGGGCAAAAGCAACCCACTGGCACGTGAACAGCAGGGCTTAGCCCTAGCACAAATTCCACAGGACTGCACAAAAGCACGCACATCCCGTGACAGAGATGGCCACCAGAAGGATCTAGCAACCAACTCCCTGGTACCAAAGATTCCTGGATGACCGGCCAGCACCGAACAATGAAGTTCAGAGATAACTTTACTAGTCCACCTATCAGGGACGAACAGTTTCTCGGCCGGACAACGATCAGGTTTATTAGCCTGAAATTTCTGCAACACTCTCCGCAAATCAGGGGAGATGGCAGACACAATGACTCCTTCCTTGAGGATACTCGCCGGCTCAGATAACCCCGGAGAGTCGGGCACAAAACTCCTAGACAGAGCATCCGCCTTCACATTTTTAGAGCCCGGAAGGTATGAAATCACAAAATCAAAACGAGCAAAAAATAACGACCAACGGGCCTGTCTAGGATTCAAGCGCTTGGCAGACTCGAGATAAGTCAAGTTCTTATGATCAGTCAATACCACCACGCGATGCTTAGCACCCTCAAGCCAATGACGCCACTCCTCGAATGCCCACTTCATGGCCAGCAACTCTCGGTTGCCCACATCATAATTACGCTCAGCAGCAGAAAATTTCCTGGAAAAGAAAGCACATGGTTTGAACACTGAGCAACCAGAACCTCTCTGTGACAAAACCGCCCCTGCACCAATCTCAGAAGCATCAACCTCGACCTGGAACGGAAGAGAAACATCAGGTTGACACAACACAGGGGCACAGCAAAAACGATGCTTCAACTCCTGAAAAGCTTCCACGGCAGCAGAAGACCAATTAACCAAATCAGCACCCTTCTTGGTCAAATCGGTCAATGGTCTGGCAATGCTAGAAAAATTACAGATGAAGCGACGATAAAAATTAGCAAAGCCCAGGAATTTCTGCAGACTTTTTAGAGATGTCGGCTGAGTCCAATCCTGGATGGCCTGAACCTTAACCGGATCCATCTCGATAGTAGAAGGGGAAAAGATGAACCCCAAAAATGAAACTTTCTGCACACCGAAGAGACACTTTGATCCCTTCACGAACAAGGAATTAGCACGCAGTACCTGGAAAACCATTCTGACTTGCTTCACATGAGACTCCCAATCATCTGAGAAGATCAAAATGTCATCCAAGTAAACAATCAAGAATTTATCCAGATACTCACGGAAAATGTCATGCATAAAAGACTGAAAAACAGATGGAGCATTGGCAAGTCCGAACGGCATCACCAGATACTCAAAATGACCCTCGGGCGTATTAAATGCCGTTTTCCATTCATCTCCCTGCCTGATTCTCACCAGATTATACGCACCACGAAGATCAATCTTAGTAAACCAACTAGCCCCCTTAATCCGAGCAAACAAGTCAGAAATCAATGGCAAGGGATACTGAAACTTAACAGTGATCTTATTAAGAAGGCGGTAATCAATACACGGTCTTAGCGAACCATCCTTCTTGGCTACAAAAAAGAACCCTGCTCCCAATGGTGACGACGATGGGCGAATATGTCCCTTCTCCAGGGACTCCTTCACATAACTGCGCATAGCGGTGTGTTCAGGTACGGACAAATTAAATAAACGACCCTTAGGGAATTTACTACCAGGAATCAAATCGATAGCACAATCACAATTCCTATGCGGAGGTAGGGCATCAGACTTGGACTCTTCAAATACATCCTGAAAGTCCGACAAGAACTCTGGGATGTCAGAAGGAATGGATGACGAAATAGACAAAAATGGAACATCACCATGTACTCCCTGACAACCCCAGCTGGTTACCGACATAGAGTTCCAATCCAATACTGGATTATGGGTTTGTAGCCATGGCAACCCCAACACGACCACATCATGCAAATTATGCAGTACCAGAAAGCGAATAACTTCCTGATGTGCAGGAGCCATGCACATGGTCAGCTGGGCCCAGTACTGAGGCTTATTCTTGGCCAAAGGTGTAGCATCAATTCCTCTCAACGGAATAGGACACCGCAAAGGCTCCAAGAAAAATCCACAACGTTTAGCATAATCCAAATCCATCAGATTCAGGGCAGCGCCTGAATCCACAAACGCCATGACAGAATACGATGACAAAGAGCACATTAAGGTAATGGACAAAAGGAATTTGGACTGTACAGTACCAATAACGGCAGAGCTATCGAACCGCCTAGTGCGTTTAGGACAATTAGAAATAGCATGAGTAGAATCACCACAATAGAAACACAGTCTGTTCAGACGTCTGTGTTCTTGCCGTTCTACTTTAGTCATAGTCCTGTCGCACTGCATAGGCTCAGGTTTACTCTCAGGCAGTACCGCCAGATGGTGCACAGATTTACGCTCGCGCAAGCGACGACCGATCTGAATGGCCAAGGACATAGACTCATTCAAACCAGCAGGCATAGGAAATCCCACCATTACATCCTTAAGAGCTTCAGAGAGACCCTTTCTGAACAAAGCCGCTAGTGCAGATTCATTCCACAGAGTGAGTACTGACCATTTCCTAAATTTCTGACAATATACTTCTACATCATCCTGACCCTGGCATAAAGCCAGCAGATTTTTCTCAGCCTGATCCACTGAATTAGGCTCATCGTAAAGCAATCCGAGCGCCAGGAAAAATGCATCAACATTACTCAATGCAGAATCTCCTGGTGCAAGAGAAAACGCCCAGTCCTGTGGGTCGCCGCGCAAAAAAGAAATAATAATCAAAACCTGTTGAATAGGATTACCAGAAGAATGAGGTTTCAAGGCCAAAAATAGCTTACAATTATTTCTGAAGCTCAGGAACTTAGTTCTGTCACCAAAAAACAAATCAGGAATCGGAATTCTTGGTTCTAGCATCGATTTCTGATCAATAGTATCTTGAATCTTTTGTACATTTACAACGAGATTATCCATTGAGGAGCACAGAGCCTGAATATCCATGTCCACAGCTGTGTCCTGAAGCACTCTAATGTCTAGGGGAAAAAAAAGACTGAAGACAGAGCTAAGAAAAAAAAATGATGTCAGGATTTCTTTTTTCCCTCTATTGGGAATCATTGGTGGGGCTCCTTGTACTGTTATGGCTGGCAATCAGGCAACACAGTGTGCAGTAATCAGCGCACATACAGAGATCTGGCAATAACCAAAAACAATAGGACGAGCTCTGAGACGTGGAATCTCTGTAGACTGCAGTACCTGATCTATCCTCACACAACTATAAGCAGCAGTGGATTGCGCCTATCAACTACCTATGCAACTCGGCACTGCCTGAGGAGCTGACTAGCCTGAAGATAGAAATACAAGCCTGACTTACCTCAGAGAAATACCCCAAAGGAATAGGCAGCCCCCCACATATAATGACTGTTAGCAAGATGAAAAGACAAACGTAGGAATGAAATAGATTCAGCAAAGTGAGGCCCGATATTCTAGACAGAGCGAGGATAGCAAAGAGAACTATGCAGTCTACAAAAAACCCTAAAACGAAAACCACGCAAAGGGGCAAAAAGACCCACCGTGCCGAACTAACAGCACGGCGGTGCACCCCTCTGCTTCTCAGAGCTTCCAGCAAAAGACAATAGCAAGCTGGACAGAAAAAAACAGAAAACAAACTAGAAGCACTTATCTAGCAGAGCAGCAGGCCCAAGGAAAGATGCAGTAGCTCAGATCCAACACTGGAACATTGACAAGGAGCAAGGAAGACAGACTCAGGTGGAGCTAAATAGCAAGGCAGCCAACGAGCTCACCAAAACACCTGAGGGAGGAAGCCCAGAGACTGCAATACCACTTGTGACCACAGAAGTGAACTCAGCCACAGAATTCACAACAATATACATGTTCTACAGAATATATATGGCTTCCCATCGATTCTCATCTAGTTTTCAGCTTCATCTGTATTTGGATGAAAAACTTTTAGCCACTACTATTTTTAGTCGTTTTCCATGACTTTACCATTTGCTTCCATAAATAGAAATCTGGATGTTTATCTGAAAGAAGCTGAAAATCTGAAGGGGATCAGGGGGGGATCAAAGCACAATACACATCAGAGTATTTATCACAACAAGCTGCAGAGAGGAAGACGGGCACAACCGATTTCTTATGTAACAAGAACGAACGAATAAAAGGAGTCCATCTTAGAACGTATTGAAGACCATGTTATTACTCAATTCTCTATTAACGAGTTTCACACACTTCTTCAGCTTTAAAGTAGAATAAAATCTAGTGACACGAGGCCTGTATCACAATTTGTGTTTATTTTTTACTAAGTTGCGATATGAACTTTTACTAATTTGGAACAGATTTTTGGCCATATATGATAAATACTAGCCATCATCTTTCAGAAGACCGCTCCCTAGAAGACCATTTTTCAAGTGCAAATTTTCATCTGTGGTCTTTAAGAGGTTTCAATGTCATTTTAAAATTTGGGTAATTTACAGTAATAAGCACATATTTCCTACAGTATTAACACTAAACTTGTACTAAGGCATTATAAAGAACTAAGACCAATAAAAACAAAACAACTGCGTCATCAAGCAATATCGCTTATTGGAAAGATTCACTTATTAACGAGAATGCCATAGCGGATTTCCAATAATTATTTGTCATTTTCTACCATTACATATATATGTGTGTATATGTATTATATATATATATATATATATATATTAGTGAAGCGAAGAAAAATAAGGTCTTTTCTGGGTTAAAATTGTTAAGCGACCATGCAGAGTGCCACTCACACGATGATAGAGTAGGCGGCTGCAGTCCTTTAGCTCACGTTAACTCTTCTTAGTGCTGTTGAAGAATAAGAATATATAGAATCCAAATGTAAGCGGTTTATTCGTCAACGTTTTACAACTTCTTCAGGACAAACCGCGATATTGTTGTGGTTTGTTCTGATTAAGTAAAACTTTGAAACGCGTTGAAAAATCATCAGCTTACATTTGGACTCAACATCACTTCATTCTTCTTCAATGGCAGCACAGATTAACCCATTTGTTTCCCGTATATATTATTTATATATTACACACATACACTAATCCATATTATACAATTGCATCTAAGCTCATAAATATACAATAAGAATTCCCAAATAAGGACTAATTCTACTGTAAAGAGTCGACTATAAAGTAAAGCCCATTAACTACAATAGGGGTAAAGTGTCTATGCAGAACTGTATTTATTACCGTACATTAAGGAGGATTTGGGAGAAACTAGGAGGAATATTATGGAAATGTAATACAATCTAAAAAGTATAAAAGCTAAAACTCTTGAATACAGAGTCTGCACGACACAAGTGCCCCTTATCGATTTCCATACGAAGTGTGAAAAACCACTACATGGTCCATTCTAGGTGGTATGATCAGGCTCTATACAAGCTATTCTAAAGCAGTAAGGACTGAAATAACATTATTTTAACACCTAATGGCAGCCTTATATCATGCAAACAACAAAGTATAGTTTTATATAAAAAGCTCAATATCAGTGACACTACTGTATGATTAGATTGCCTCCACTGCTGAGGGTATCTTTTTATATTTTAATCACCCAAGTGGCCCCATGCAGGAAACACAGCGGGCATCTATTAATTCATTCACTAAAAAAACCATAATAACAGTATGTTGCCTGGATATAGCAGGTACATTACATCACAAAATATAGTTTAGGAAAGAAAGCAGCAGCATCGTCTCAAATACAGTTTTCTGAATAGTCCATAGAAGTTCAGTGAACAAGAACTATACAAACGCCGGCGTATCAGCTGGACGAGCGAAACCACTTGAGAGCATCACTGCAGAGCAAACAGAAAAGACTAAGGTTCTCCAACTACAAGCATGGCAGCGATACATGAAGATGTAGGAGAAAATACGTACCGTCACTGACCAAGGTCACCATACCTACCTCAAGGCAAACATTTACTGTCTGCGAAGAAGAATTCCAGAATAGTATAGCCTGATCCCACATTTACACATGCCCCACGGTCGGAGCTCTAGAAGGAACTCGTGTCTGTACCCAAGTGCTTTATGGAAGAGGCAAAGAAAGGAGACTCTGTCACGCTGAAGTTTACTGGCAGGGGACCAAGATGGGGAGGCACTAGATTCACAGAGCAGCAAATACTACCAAACACTCATCTGGAAGGAGATTTATGGGGAACACCAAGTTTCTGCTCTCGCACCCAAATCTGGAGCTAGGAGACAAGTAGCTAAATCCAATTTGCCATGATCTGTCGATTAGATCTGGTTTGCGTGTATATTTGATCAGCACAGCAAATGTAATTTGCTAATTGAATTTACCTACAGTGTCCTAATGCCCATTAATGCGTCTCTTCTTTTTAAACGAGCTTTTACACCATTTACAGTTCAGACGGACGGCGTTTGTAATTAGATGTGATCGATCCTGAAATATGGAAAATGACACTGGTAGTGAGGGATAAACGGACCGTCATTTCCTCCATAATTGTAACTAGCAGCAAATGAGAGAGATAACAACTCTATTCCAGCCCTTATCTATTCCTCCATCTACAGACCAAACCTTCTCCATCAGAAACAGGCATTAGGACTCACCAGAAAGGCAATCTGCGGAGCCATGATTAAAGGCTAGGCCTGGCCAACATGTTTTCTGTCACATTTGTGACAGTGGAAACTGCAAACAAGGCATGAAGACAAAGACACGAGAAGGCACCGGATGGAAAATCTCTACTATACCGCAATACTACATGCTACAGCCAGCACTAAGAGCACTGCTTACACTACAGAAAAGTACACATTATTTGCTTTAGGATTCATTCTTCTATTTAGGAGGTTTTCAAAGACAAAAAAGTCACAATCAAAAATTGTTTGCAAGGAAAGTGGAGATTACACATAAAGACACATAGTTCTGCACAGGAGCAGGAAGCACAAAATGCTACATATTTTATCAAATCTAATTACAAAAGATACTTTTCTTTATTTAGAAGCTATAGAAGAAATGTTGTAATGGCAGAGCACAGGGAATAGTCGCAGTACTGGTCCCATATTGTCCCGTGTGGAACATGACGTTGCCTACAGCTTTTATTCCTCTTGGTTTTATTAGTCAGTTCTGGAAACCTGATATAAAGGAATCCACCTTCGGTGACAAATTTACGCAAAACAGTTTGTATCAACATCGAATTCAATTCAGATTTTTCTACTACTTTACTAAAATTTCATTTAAAATTGTGTTAGCACGTCCTCCTCGTGACAAGCTGGTCACAGGGGTCTCAGGGCTGGTGGTCAGCTGGAAGCAACAAGTGTCCAATTTCTCTGAAGCTCCATAGTACGAAAACGAAAAGGTTTGTTTGAGATAGGAGTGCACTTTATGTAATGGAAAATCATCCATGAAGTGCAAAGGGGCTGCCTGCTTATTTCAATAGCTAAGCCAGCCCCCTTTTTTCAGACAATGCTTTGGTTTTGAAAAAAGCTAATCAGCCAGAACCGCTGACTCAGACCTGGTCATGTGCCAACACAGAAAATTTTGGCTACGATACATCAAGACTGGCGTTTTTCACGACGGTCTTGATGAGGTGGCGTAGTGGATCGAGGGGCACCCGATTCATTAAGATACACACCCCTCTTAATCAGGGGAGGTATGAAGACGTGTTTACTGCCGGGTGCACCTCACCACAAATCTTACTACACAGTCAGAGACTTTTAAAAATGTCAAAAGCTGCCAAATTTATGTAAGCCTGGCATTGTGCAAAACCTTTTGAGACTTTGCAAAGTCTATTACTGGGGTAAAAACTGATGAATTGTGGTCATTGGGTCCAATTCATTCTTGCATTTGAACCATTTTAATATTAAGCTTTTACTTAGTTTTGTGACAGATTCATCTTTCCGTTTGCACGTTTGTTTTAAAGTCACCTTCCTAGGTGTTCATCTGTTTGGGTTTTTATGTTCATCATTGTAGGCGTTTGGAAAAATCCAGATGTTAATCACCTGAATCATGATTTGTGACTTTTCAAAAAATTGCAAATTTGACAGAAAAAAAATATTTGCTTTAGTTCCTCATGGATTGCTTTTATCTATAGCTGAAATTTTGGCACAATTTTTTTTTTACATTTAGCGGGCATGCGTATTTTTAATATATATTTTAAAAAAAACAGATTAAAGATGAAAATAAAGAGCATTTTTTAACTGCTTCCACCATTTTGGTTTGGTTTTTTTTTTGGGGGGGGAGGGTGAAATGTCAGTGAATACCATAAGAAAAAAAAGAGACGTAAAAAAATTGCAAATGATTAATCAGGCTCAAAGTTCTGAACAGAACAGGACTGGAGATGGATCTGAGGGGACTAAAGTTTTTATACGGGAATCAGTCAATATTTAAATAAAGGTATATTTGCAAGTTATTATATATAGAACACTAATGAGGCTGCACATATTTTTGATTAAAAAAAGATTGTCCCCTTCAACAAGATTACTAATAAAATACATATGAAAATTAAATTTTCAGAGTGGAAGAGAATTTAAACTCTACTGCCACATATTGAAAGTAGTAATACTAGAGGTCACTGTCAACCCTTTAACGAGCTTCTACAAACATCTCAATGGAGCCAGGCAACCGGCTGCTCCCAACCCAGGTTTTCTCCAAACGTATCCATAGTTCAGCGATGGTTATTGGAGCAGATCTGTATTGTTCCAGCCAGGGCTCAAGTCCCCTAAGCTGGCATCCTGTAGAATAATAAATCTGTGACCCTAGTGATGGTGCCATGATGTCTTGGTTGCAGTCCTGTAGAGTCCCCTTTACGTTTGGATGTCTTAGCTGAATCTCTGGCTGTCTCAGTCTCTCTATACAGAGGCATGTAACCTATTTTTATAATAAACAAGTGTCCTTCATTCAGTATTTACATAAAGGGTAAGACTGGAGATGAGATTAAGTAGCATTACTTGATTATTTAATCTATTTGCATCGTTTTTTCCTCCTCTGTTTTCAAAGTCAAAGAAATGCTAAAAAAAAGTTCCATTATTGTACATAATTGTTTAAGGGTATGTGCACACGTCAGGATTTCTTGGAGAAATTTCCTGAAGAAAACCGGAAATTTCCTGCAAGAAATCCGCATTTTTTTTTTTGCGTTTTTTTCGCGTTTTTTTAGCATTTTGCAAGCGTAATTAGCTTGCAGAATGCTAAAATTTTCCAAGCGATCTGTAGCATCGCTTGGAAAACGGACTGACAGGTTGGTCACACTTGTCAAACATAGTGTTTGACAAGTGTGACCAACTTTTTACTATAGATGCAGCCTATGCCGCATCTATAGTAAAAGATATAATGTTTAAAAATAATTTAAAAAATTGTTATACTTACCCTGCAGACAGCCGATCTCCTCAGCGGCGTCCATTCCTATAGATGGTGTGTGTAGGACCTTCGATGACGTCGCGGTCACGTGACCAATCACAGGACCGCGACGTCATCGTAGGTCCTTCACACAGACCATCTATAGGAACAGAAGCGGCAGCATGCACTGCTGAGAGGCGGGAAGACACCGGGGCCATCAGACGGTAAGTATATGACTATTTTTTATTTTAATTCTTTTTTTTTTTTTTTACTAATTATATGGTGCCCAGTCCGTGGAGGAGAGTCTCCTCTCCTCCACCCTGGGTACCAACCGCACATAATCTGCTTACTTCCCGCATGGTGTGCACAGCCCCATGCGGAAAGTATGCAGATCAATGCACTCCTAGGTGTGCGGAATCCCCGCAATTCTGCATTTTTAATGAACATGTTGCTTTTTTTCCGCAATGCGATTTTTTCGCGGAAAAAAAAGCAACATTTGCACTAGAAATGTGGAATACATTGTAATTAATAGGAGGCATATGTAAGCGTTTTTTTTCGCGTTTTTATCACTTTTTATAGCGAAAAAACGCGAAAAATACTGAACGTGTGCACACGGCCTTAAAACCAAGAAGGCACCACTTGCCTTTAGATATAAACTTATCTAACATTCCTGCAAAAATAAAAAATAATTGTTTTGCTAATCACTTAAAAGCTAGCAAAGAACATGAATTACATAGGAAAGAATTTAAGTAATTATCATCAGTAGCAAAGAGTTTGACATTAATGCACTAGACTCAACATTTTAATAAGTAATTGCAATGTTTTTTGAAATACCTATATTTGACATTGAATTTACTTAGCGAGCTTATTCGAAAACCAGCCTGCGTACTGTGGGGTCACAAACAGGCCAGGGCAATACACACTTGAGCATTTTTCTCAGAGATATAAAAAGCAGGGTAAGGCTACGTTCACATTAGCGTTGCGCCGCCGTGCGTCGGCGACGCAACGCGCGACGCACGCTAAAACGCGCGCAAACGCGCGCAAAAACGCGCGCGTTTTGCGACGCGTGCGTCGTTTTCCGACGAAAATCGGACGCACAGAAAATGCTACATGTAGCGTTTTCTTGCGTCCGACGCTAGCGTCGGAAACGACGCACGTGGCGAAAAACGCCACCAAAACGACGCACGCGTCCCCTATGTTAAACATAGGGGCGCGTCGCCGCTGCGTCGCCGGCGCAACAGCGACGCACATTGGCGGAACGCCAATGTGAACGTAGCCTAAGTTGATTAATTACCTGCTACAGAAATTCCTGATCTGTGGCTCTGCCAGTAACTCTCTATGAATGGGCAGTCTGCTCCTGCACTGCAGCTTGTAGTAGTAAAATACCGGTATATGAAATCTTCAGACTTGCCAAAACAAAGGTTACTAGGTGAAAAACTGATTGGCATCCTGCGGTCTCACAAGACTTAAGCAAGTTAATGCTTTATGATCAACAAAATAAAGTAAAGCAAATAAATGCTCCGATTCCTCAAAGCTTTTACATCAGAATTCTAAAAAGCTTTGAAAAATATCCAAATATTTTTGTGTGACTTTTATAACTTCCAGTATTTTCGGGCAAGTTTCACCCAGTTCTGAAAAAATGGGCGCAACGGTGGGGAGGGGGGGCTTCTGATACTTTAAGAGTTGTGGGCCTCTCAATAATCAGGTGAGTCTGACTCCAACACACTCCGTCATCGAAACCAGTGTGAAAAAACACAGTTTTAATGAATCAGGGCCAAAGATATACACTGTGGACACAATTATCAGGCAATTTGCATTTTTTATGATTAATTTACTATTGATCAACTACAGTTCAGATAGTCAATTCAAAACCTGAATATTTAAGAAAGTTAAAGTGAGGTTTTGTTTTAGGAGAATATCTATGCGCGATTCATTATTGAGAAATTATTAGCATGCAGCATTATTATGCAACTAAATGAAAAATGTAAATGTTCCCTTCTCAATTGTTTATTTTCATCTGTTAAAGTAAAAATAACCAAAAAGCTGAAAAATGTACAGAAATACATTTAAAAATAAATAAAATCAGTGACCAATATGGCCACCCTTCTTTTCAATAACAGCCATAATCCTTCCATAAGTCTGTCAGATTCTTAATTTGTTAAATGGAACCTGTCAGCAGGATTGTGCACAGTAACCTACAGACAGTGTCAGGTCGGCGCCGTTATACTGATTACAATGATACCTGGTGATGAAATCGTTCTTGTGGTTGTTTAATCTTTATTTTCAGTTTTGAGTTAACAATTTGCTCGTGCTCCGGGGCGGCCTGTGGGGGTCTTCATGTGGTGCTCTGCTTAGGTATTCATAATACAGACTGTTGACAGGTCACTGATCCCTCAGTAACCTGCCCCGTTTTACATAATGAATAATATATTATTTATTATTATGGCGCCATTTATTCCATGGCACTTTACAAGTGAGGAAGGGTATAATGCAGAAGGGGTATATATATATATATATATATATATCCCCTTCTGTAAGCAGGCGGCACCTGCGCTGCAGCATGATCGCATCTATAATGTGTATTTTATTCTTTTCTCTGATGGTATCCAGAAATTCATTAAAAAAATAGGTTTTAGACCTACCGGTAATTATGTTTCCAGGAGTCCATACTGACAGCACCCAGGAGGACGTTCTCCTCCTCCTTGCTGGGACAGGAAACACACGAGAGTACAAATATCCGGTCCCACCCACCGATCCTCAGTGTTGTTACAAGAACCATCTCATGGAATGATGCAAATAAAAACTTTTTAATGACAGGACCACATTACAATATAGTATGTAAATACATATATAAATATACCTTGAACTTCTAACAAACGGGGGGGAACTACCAGTGCTGTCAGTATGGACTCCTGGAAACAATTACCGGTAGGTCTAAAACCTATTTTCCAGGACGTCCCTCCTGACAGCACCCAGGAGAGTACCAAAGCACCTCCTTAGGGTGGGATTACCGCTTGGAGGACCTTCCTCCCGAAACCGGAAGTGACGTTTTGCCGGCCTCTGACAAAACCGGAAGTGACGCGGCTCCCTTGATCCGGAAATGCTCGTCAGGTGCGGCGTATCCCGAACAGCACGCCTGGCCGAATGGAGGCCCGCCAGGATCACCGCCGCGTCCTGAGCCGAGAGTCTCCCACCGGGAGGAGCAGCTCAATCCCGGAGCATCGTCCCGCTCCGGGCCTTTGGGGCAGAGGGACTCCCCACTGGGGAGTTTCGACCCTGAGCCACTTGACAGGGGGAAGGATTGGAAGACCGCACGATCCCCTTGAGCTCGGTAAGCCTGCGCAGCTTTTCCCTTGTGTGTCCCTCCATGCAGGGACAGGAAAAACACTGAGGATCGGTGGGTGGGACCGGATATTTGTACTCTCGTGTGTTTCCTGTCCCAGCAAGGAGGAGGAGGACGTCCTCCTGGGTGCTGTCAGGAGGGACGTCCTGGAAAAATTAATAAATTGTGCAATAGCATCTATAGGCGATCCAATAGCTGCTGCTGCGTAGGCGGCGCCATCTTTCTAGAGAAATAAAAATTGCCTCCTCCAAGATGGCGCCGCCAGTGCCTGCACAGTAGCATTTATCGGGTCACTGATAAATGCTACTGCGCAGGCGCGGTGTTGCCATCTTGGAAGAGGCTTTTTTTTTCTCTAGCAAGATGGCACCCCCGACGCCTGCGCAGTAGCTGATATCGCTGATAGCTGCTACTGCACAGGTGCTGCCGGCGCCTTTTTCAAACTGATTTTTTTTTCTTTTTTTTTTAATGAATTTATGGATACCATCAAAGAAAATAATCAAATACACATTATAGATGCGATCATGCTGCAGCGCAGGCGCCCCTGCTTGCAGAAGGGGATTTTTTTCAATACATAATATTCATTACGTAAAAGAGGAGGCAGGTCACTAAGGGATCAGTGACCTGTCATAAGCCATACACATGAATACCTAATCAGAGCACCACATGAAGACCCCTCACAGGTCGCCCTGGAGCACGAGCATATCATTAACTCAAAACTGAAAATAAACATTAAACCTTCACAAGACGATTTCATCACCAGGTATCATTTTATTCAGTGTAACGGCGCCGACCTGACACTGTGTGTAGGTTACTGAGCACAATCCTGCTGACAGGTTCTCTTTAATTATCAACTTTTTGGGCAGCACCAACCACAACCTTCCAGACACTGTTCAGAGAGGTGTAATTTTCTCTTTCTCAAAAAACCTCCTGATTAAGAAGAGCACACAAGTTGTCAATAAAGTTTAACTCAGGTGAAGATGGGAAAACGTCATTATTCTTTGATCTTTAAGACCATTACTGGCAGCCAAGCAGTGGAGACTTGGAGCATTGTCCTGCATAAAAAACAAGGTTTTATTGAAAAATTCAGACTTTTTCCTGTACCACTGCTCAAAGAAAATGTCTGCTGAAAACTGTCAGAAGGTTTGGGAGATTTTTTAGTTTATCTTCAACTCAAAAAGGTCCAACTAGCGTATCTTTAATAATATCAGCCCATAGGTGTACCCACCTCCACCTTGCTGGCGTCTCAGTCAAACTGAAGGTATGTGTGTGAAAACTCTGTTGTTGGAATAACCGGGGTCATGGGCTCCTTCACTGTCCCTAATGCTTGGGGCACCCTAGCTATCTGCAATGCCTGCTGCAGCACAGTAGCACACAACCTCCACCAGAGGGTGCAGGTGAAGGAAAATAGGAACACTCACAAAGAAACAACAGAGCAGCAGGCAGGAGCCACTAGGTGGCGGAAGAGTAGTCAGAAAAGCTTGGGCAGCAACAGGGAGGGAACAAAGTACCAGAGGTCACAGCAATACACGTGGTCAGAAACAAGCCAAAGTAGTCAGAGCCGGGCGAGAGCAGGAAAGCCAAAGACGGAAGACAATCAAACAGGTGAGGGGACAAGCAGATTCAAATACCAAGAGGTCACAACACAGAGAGCGAGTACTACGACGAGCGAAGTCACAGGGGAAAGCAGGAACGGGACCTAGGTAAATGGGCAGAGGACAAATCAGGATATAACGGCGTCAGCAGCTCAAGCCAGAGACTGAAACTATAACTGACACAGCTTGCAGGTATCAGCAGACTTAAATAGCCAGATACCAAAACGAGGCCGGGAAGATTAACCCCCGCATGACCATCATGGAGGAGAGAATAATCAGAAACAAACCCGGAGTGGATCATGACACTATCACTGCCCTCCGGACAACAGAGAGGTACACCGGGGAGAAAAGGGAGGGAAACCAAATAGCTGAGGATTAGCATTTGCACACTGCCGAAACACCAGTCACAGATCAACACTCCAAATGCCTCTACCAACAACAGACACCAGGCAGTACAAGACTAACACTGGCAATCCAGACTGTCAGAGGCAAGTATATATATAGCAGAGAGGGTGGCCAATTCTGCACAGCTGAGATATTCTAAGCAGGAAGGCTTCAGAGACACTAAGCTGAACAGTTTAACCCCTGCACTAACAGCAATCTGCACTGTTTAATATGAAGAAGAAGTGCTTCTAATCAGTGCAGTAGTACGTGAAGTCAGACACTGGGTCTTCTGGCTCCTCTGTTGCGGTAACCCTGTGACACTGTGCCTGTTACTGATTCAGCCACAAGTCTGTCCATCTGGTCCATCAAGAGCGACTCCTTATAACCAAAAAATACAGCTGCACTCTGAAAGGCTATAATATGCTAACATTGAATATATGGATGGTTATAATAAATAGTCTTGGTGGCTTGCACCTGTTCACACTTGCCTAATTCTGTTTGGAGGTGCCATAAAACCTTTGCAAATCTGTCTTCGGATATTTCTTGGCCCAGTCTTGACGTGTCACCTTCTGTAGCTTCCTCAGTGGTGGTCTGGTTTCAGCCTTCCTTACTTTGGCCATGTGTCTGAGAACTGAACACCTTGTACTTCTAGGCTCTCTGGGGAGGATGCAGGTCGGGAATATGAGAGCACTGGAGGATAATGGGCTCCTGCTCGCTTCACGTTTCATTCGTCTCAAATCTTTCTCATTTAATGCACGTTTTTTTCTCAGTGCATCTTTTGTGACCCTGTTGACTATTTGCAACAAAACTTTTTAGGATTCTGTGATCACGCCACAATATCAAGAGTGTTGCATCCCTCTGTAAGATTTGTAACAGACTTGTCTCCTTTTCTGGGGGCAGTTTACAAGAGGAAAACAAACTGACAAAGGCTATGTTTACACTGTCAGGAAACGGTCAGGATTTGCTGCGGATTGGACGCTGCGTACAGCCACAGCATCCAGGGACCCTTGATTGGAAGCCCCACTCCAGTGGTAAAATAACAGCTGGAGTGGGGCTTTAAAAAATAAAGATAATTATCTATAAAACCAGTAAGCACAGATTACGATAAAATTTCCATTAACGCATGGAAAACAATGCAGGTTGACTAAATCTATACATTAAATATACAAAATACACATTACCCTAGAATGTTTTCACACATAGACCAAAAGACCTAAAAAGTCTCAAAACAACACAGAACTTTAAACTAACAGATGAAGCAACCATTCTTAGGAGGGTCATCAGGAAATGTAGATACTTGTAAAATCCGAAGACTAAGCTCAGTCCCCCTTACCTCATACACTTAGTACCAGTGAGGTTTCGATAAAAAATAAAGAGGAGAATTCCAGTATGGCTATTTGCACAGAAAATCAGATGCTAAGAAAACTTCAGCATTACGTCCAGATCAATATCAAAATGATCAGTACCGGCTCTGGGTGGTCCCTCTGCAGTATCGGATCCACTAATGAATTATGATGTAACATCTAAGATCCTAGCGCTGGGTTTCTTAATTATCCAAGCCAGATGCCCCCTTCATATGGGCAATACATAGGAGCACCATCACGCCCTCAAAACTGTTTGGGACTAGTGTAATTTTCACATGCTTAGATCTATTACTGTCAATATTCTGTAATAAATACAATTATCCCTGGAAAGCAACTAGAAATTGAGCTAGAACTAAACTAGAAATTGCCTAGATATTGTAGACTCAAAAACAAAAAGTTTGAGTTCACATTTTTTATTTACAAAATATAACCTAAAACATTTGCATGAATCAAAAGTAAATAAGCCTACTAATAAATTCCTACTTTCTCCATTTATGAGCCAATTCTCTTTAAGATGGATTTTTATCAGTAATTTGAGAAGAACTAATTTGAGAAGAACTAAGTGTCAGTGCAGGAGAAGAAGAGATGATTATCATCTACTTGAGGGATCAGATTAGGTCTATGAAGAGGGGAGGGAGCTGGAGAGTGAAAGAGCTTCCGAGGGTGTGCGAGCGGGAAATAGGGAGCAGGGTCTCCTCTTCTGTGTGTTGTGTGTGTATGGGAGACATTATAGTAGTATCCGAGACGACAATGAGCGAACAGAATACAGAGGACAGCAGGAAAAGAAAACTTGGATTGTAGATCGGAGACCGCTGTTAAGTAGTAAAATAAAGAAGATATATCTACAAACTAATGCAACACCATCAATGAGAATTCAGTGGTCAAACTGGTAGAGCTACAAGTTATGTTCTTCGTCTGCAAGTTGTAACATGTTCAAGCAACCTCAAAATCTTCAGAAGCCAATGTGTCAAATGTTCTCTTAGACCCTAATGCATTTTATATAGAGCAGGATGAAAAAAGACCGAGTTACGCTAATTGGATAGAGGACTCTGTTTTGCCAGCTTCCCCCAGGCTGTATACTGTACAGTGGAAGACTGATTTTACTAATAGAACTCAGGTCAGAATTCAGTTAAAACCCACAATGGTCATCTGTTATATCAGAGGGAACCTTTAAAAATGTGACGGTCACGCCGATAACGCCGATAAAGGGGCGGGACGGCATACTGGGACCCGCACCTGTCCCTGCCACTGTAATGGGGCCCTGACTTTCCCCTATCTCAGGGGGTACCTATGATGGTTAGGAGGCCTGAGCCGCTGGCGTATCCCTGTCTCCTGTGCAGACCCTATCAGTGGCCCCCTCTCCCCCCAAGGGAGGTGGACTGCACCAGTGTATAAATACGACAATTAAACAGGGTATACAGACAAGGTGGTATGTGCACACGTCAGGATTGCATCAGGATTTTGTCAGGATTTTGTCAGGATTTTTCATCAGTATTTGTAGCCAAAACCAGGAGTGGGTGATAAATGCAGAAGTGGTGCATATGTTTCTATTATACTTTTCCTCTAATTGTTCCACTCCTGGTTTTGGCTACAAATACTGATGAAAAATCCTGACAAAATCCTGATGCAATCCTGACGTGTGCACATACCCTTAAACTCGCCAAATGCTCACACAACCACAGAGGGTACACATAGAAGGGAAGAGAAGGAAAAAAATTGGAAGGAAAACAAGTTTAACATGCAACCAAAACAGCAGACATTAATCTCTGTAAATAAACCTCCAAGCTCCTAATACCACGCTCCTTCTCACTCCAAGCCAGGCAGCAGAACTGATCACTGACAACAGTTGTAGACAAAGCTGAGTCTATATAGGAGCGGAGATTACCAAAACCAAATCAGCTGAGAGACATAGCTCTCAGTAACTTCAGTAACAAGGTTTAACTCCTGCCGTGCTGGCACAAGACAGCCATGTCAGAATTCAGGAGAAGAGCTTCTGTTCATCGTGTGTGAACGAGGCCCAAAGGCTGCAGTTCTCTGGAACTTCTCTGTCACGGTAGCCCCGTGACAGTGACAATCTACTATATAATTGTCTAAGGGTCACTTCCGTCGGTCTGTCCTTCTGTCACAGTTATTCATTTGCTGATTGGTCGCGGCAGCTATGACAGGCAGCTGCCGAGACCAATCAACGACGGCCACAGTCCGGAAAAAAATGGCCGCTCCTTTCTCCCCGCAGTCAGTGCCCGGCGTCCGCATACTCCCCTCCGGTCAGCGCTCACACAGGGTTAATGGCCTGTGTGACCACCTTTTTACTATTCATGCTGCATATGCAGCATGAATAGTAAAAATATCTAATGTTAAAAATAATAAAAAAAAAAATAAAAAATAGTTACATACTCACCCTCCGGTGGCCCCGGATCAGGAACCGGCCTTTTCCGCTCCTTGCGACGTCCTGGTGACCGCTGCATGCATTGCGGTCTCGCGAGACCGCTACGTCATCATCGCACGAGACCGCAATGCACTCTTGGGACCGGACCGCGGGCCAAGCATCAGGAACCGGCTGCTTCGATCCAGAGGCTCCAGGAGGTAAGTATGTAACTATTTTTTATTTTAATTCTTTTTTTTTTTTAAACAGGGATATGGTGCATACTACGTGGCTCTGTGCTGTATACTACGTGGCTCTGTGCGTAGCTGGGCAATATACTACGTGAACTACGTGGCTGGGCAATATACTACGTGGCTGGGCAATATACTACGTGGCTGGGCAATATACTACGTGGCTGGGCAATATACTACGTGGCTGGGCAATATACTACGTGGCTGGGCAATATACTACGTGGCTGGGCAATATACTACGTGGACATACATATTCTAGAATACCCAATGCGTTAGAATCGGGCCACCATCTAGTGTAATATATAAGAAGGATTTGCCAGCCAGAGCACTAGAGTCTATGCATAGCTTGTCGTACCATTTGAACCTCCCCCCGTTCATTTGCCCCAGTGGGGTATATGGAAAGGGGTTTTCCTGGTCAGTATACAGGTTACTAAAAAGACATCTTCACTAAGTCAGAGGGGATTTCCCATGTCAGCATATTTTCCAATTCATCCCAGAAGTCTTTAAAATAATAAAATTAGCTTGCAGTCGCCCTACCCGGGTGATGCTTCCCTGCTGTGAGCGTGCACAGGTCACAGCAGTGTCATCATGAGTAGCACTGCAGTTAATCCCTTGGTTCAGTGGGAGACAACATAAGTCCCAGAGCCCAGTGATTGGCTGCAGCGCTATTGATATGACATCACCGAGGTAGCAGTAAAGCAGCGCTGGACAAGGGGGGAGTAATAGCTGATTTTATTATATTTAAATACTGTTAAGACTATGTGCCCACGATCAGGAAATAACAGCGTTTTGGATGCCGAGTATTTTTGCTGCGTCCAAAACTCTGCATTCTAACGGCGCAGGTAGATGCGCATGTGTTCAATGAACCGTGCAGCTTTACCGCATCGAATAAATGGCTATGGGCTTGTAAACCCGCACCGTTGGCGAGTTTACACAGCGGTAAATAGATGCACAGTGGTAATGGGCTTTCTATAAATCGCATTCACTGTGCTTGTAAGTAGAACGCAGCATTTTAGACGCAGCGCCCGTGAGTGGTGTCCAAAACGCTGCTCTTCCTGATCGTGGGCAAATTTTAAAAAAGTTTTTCTTGCGTTGTTTTGACCTTTGGCGCATTTGTTTATTTTAAGGGCAGCAAGTCAATTCTTTCAGCGGTTTTCATTATAGTTTTTCCCCAAATGAGATCCAAAAGGCCTAGCATCAGAAGGCGTGCCAAAAAACACACACCAAGAACATGGCTAATCTCCGCTTAGATTTTCTGACCATTGCCTGCCTTTCTCATACAGAAAAAAAACAAAAACGTATTAAAAATCCTATTTGTGTATATACTCTTAAAAAGTTACAAAAGTCTTTTACAGGGTTACCCAATTCTTACAAAAGACACAGAAGGAAGATGATGTTTGGCTGCTGTTCTCTGCTTTACCAGTGCTTTCATGCATCCACTTACAATAGCAAACATACAGCACCCACGACCAGGAACGCTCTGCCTGAGAATAACCTTCTGCAAATAATGCATTGGCAGCTATGTAATAAAGTGCGACTACATTACTTAGAAGACTTAATTCCACGAAAACGATACAACTTGTAACTAAAGTGAAGGACAATGCTTGCTTAGGTTTTCTTCCACTACCAACTACACAAAATGTGATCTGTGCTCCATGATCTTTATCTAAATATCAGCTTCATGGGTACAAGATACAAGCCACTGCCTTGTACTTTAGGATATGCAGCAAATAGGGTAATTAAAGAAGCACACCCATGAAAGCGTTTAGTCCTCTTAATATATTGCAATCATCATACTATATAGCACTGTGTACTTACAATTGCTCATTTTGCCTTTCTACTCAGCCAATTCTTCTCTTTTCCATTAGGTCTATGATATCATGTGATTAAAAACTGACTAGCTGAATCCTTCTGAGCTCTATGTAGAAACAGGAGGTCAATTTTAACTGTATGAGTCATGTGTCACCGGAAACCTCTGTGGCAGGGGGAGAAGGGAATAGCTGGATCAGGAGTTGAAGAGGGGAATGATAAATGCAAAGAAAAATAGACTTTCTGTTTCTACACAGAGCAGAGAAAAAAGAAGAATTAGCTGGGCAGAAAGGCAAAACCAGCAATTATAAGTACACAGTGCTATAATATATTGCAATCATTATATAGCACCGTGTACTTACAATCAGGGCTGTTAAGTCAAATCTCCGACTCCTCCATTTCCCTGATTCCACAGCAGCGGTCACTACTGGGCATGTACATATAGTCCAGCGTAGAAAACAAAGAAGCCAGCTCACCGAAGAGATGTAAGAAGCACGGAACTCCGTCCTGATGTGACGTAGAAAGTTTCCAAGAAAGAAGAAAGAAATTGTTCCAGCTTCTAGATAAAATATGCAACCTTTAATCCAACATGTTAAAATACGGAGACAACTCCTGGGACGGCATCATACACATAGTGGAGTGAGCGACGCGTTTCGACCTAGCGGTCTTTATCACAGCTGTGATAAAGACCGCTAGGTCGAAACGCGTCGCTCACTCCACTATGTGTATGATGCCGTCCCACGAGTCCCATGACTTTAAAGACACGGACATTTTTTCATTTTTTTAGGTTTCTCCTCCCCTAGTTCCAAAAATCATAACTTTATTTTGTTTTTTATTATATGAAGGCTACGAATTGTCATTTTGAATAACACTATTCATTCTCCCATGTAACTGAAAAAATAATCTAAGTGGGATGAAATTCTGAAAAAAAAAATATATAAAAGTTTAAATCACCTACCTTTTTCCCATTGAAAAGTAAATTTATATATATTTTTTTATATTTGTTGTGGTCGTGTCTAATACATGAAAATATTAAACTAACGAAACTGTACGTTAATTACTGAAAACAAGAAAAATAGTTTTTTCGGTTAATATTTATTCAATAAATTCTATGTCACACCACAAGACATGAAGCAATGGCGACTCGAACATAGTAGTCAAGCACGCCGAAGATACTCTTAGCACGCTCGCTCATCACTAGTGGTAACCCATCGGCTTCCCATAATCGTGATCAATTAATGACAGCGGTATCTACGGTAAATGGCGAACAACAATCGGAGCTCGCTGCAGGTAGACAGATGCTGCCTGTGTACAAAGCCCACTTCATACAGCCCTCAACAACCAGTGATGAGAATATGTTGAAGGTGGTTAAGAGGTTAAAAATACATTTAACAGGGATCATAAAAGGAACCGGTCACCAAAAACTGGTTATCGTTCCCTTTCCCATTGCTCCCTCCTTCTAAAAGCAGGGATTTATACTTGTCCACATCTAGAGACCTTTATGAGGCCTGCAGCGCGTTGGTGTTCGTTAACCATGTTTGTGTTGACAGGTTCCCTAAATATAAAGTCGTTTCTTCTGATTGGCATTTCCTGGACCTGCAGTTGTATTTTTTCATTATTAAAATAATAAGACACAATTAATGGCCAGGTTGGTTTTTTTTTTCAGCCATCCAAAGGTAAATGCAAAGGGAACATCATAATGACAACTCGCCCATTTAGAACCGAAAATAGTAAAAAAAAAAAAAATTAAAAAAAAACCATAATATGTGATGTGATCAATCCATTGGACTGAGCAGACACCATATATACTGCTGCCATTTGGCTTCAGGAGTGCAGCAACACCCGTCTGATGCTACGGGTAATGTCAGCTGGGGATCATATATTTCCTTTGTGAAATTTAGGGTAAGGTTTTAATACCCCTCACAGCTTTACTTGCTTTGCACTCTGTTAATAACGTACGTGTAAAGACCAGATTCAAGGCTGATGACCAGTATGGGATCTGATGTTTATTTGAGCATCCATAGTCTTAAATGGGCGAGTCTCATAAAAATAAAATAAAAAAACCGGAAGAGATTAGCGCACAGCTATTTTTCTCATACGGACATTCGGTCCATGAAGAAAAAAAAAGTACTAGGAACGAAAATCCTGATTACAGCAGGAGAGGTAAGGTGGGATCCTGGAGAAGGTACAGCGACTTGTAACTTCCTATTCTCATCCAGTCCTCCCTGATGGAGGGATCCATGACTGATCGCTGCCATGGCAGTCCTGCTGCAGAATAGCTTGGGGCATAATGTGGCATCTCCTTACCAATCTGACCCACCTCTCATGTAAATCATTTCTAGCAGAGCAGATTCCATCTACATAAAAGAAAACCATTAGCGGCACCCACTGAGCTGGCAGGACCAGCAGATCATGTGATCGGGGGTCTCCTAACTCTCCCCTGGCAATTGGATTGGGCAGTCTGCATTAATCTGCCAAGTTGCTCACATTCTCCTGGGAGATATGCCGCGGTTTGGGTGGTAGGGCACCCGTGAATGTGTGAATGGGCAGGATAGGTCTACCTGTGGGATGAATGAGCGGGCAGCAGATAACTGGGGTAAATGTCAGCTTTGGGCACAGGATTTGATGGGAGATCATACATGCGCTATGAAGAAGTGAGCAGAATGTTCCAGATTGTGGGCAAGCATCATTGCTGCAGGGAAGACGCCATAACCTGATATTAACAGAAAGTGGTTTGGAGGACAATGGCTGAGCACACAAGGCTAGAAGGATCTGATGTCACATACAAAAGGGCGCAGTGACATCAGGCTTCTTAATTACAGGTAAGACTTTACCGGGAAACACGGGCTTTCACTAAAGGTTCCTTTGTATGATATGTTCCCGCCAGTAAAATGATGCTTTAACAATGACAATTAGTTTAATTGCTGAAAACCTGTTCACCAAGAAAGCCAAAATCCTGGTAAGCCTTTTACAATCTAGCAAGGGGGTTTCTGGCTCCGGAAAACCCCTCTTCCCCCTGGCTGTGATTTATTCACTGGATCAAAGGCAGAGCCTCCGTTGCTGCTCCCGATGTCTGTTATTGTCTGCAGCGCTGACGTCATGTCGACAGAGCTGCAGCCAATCGACTGTGAGCGGAACCACTGAGCTCAGTTATTGGCTGCAGAGCCAAAGACGAAACGCCAGCACTGCAAACAATTACAGATACCGGAGGCAGCAGCGGAGACACAACATGGACCCGGGGAGGGCAAGTAAAGGACAGTTTGTTTCTTTCTATAAACAAACTGCAACCAGGGGAACAGAGGTTTCCTAAATCAGGAAAACTCCTTAAGGGTTTGTGCACAAGTTGCGGATTCTCTGCGGATCCGCAGCGTTTTTTGCGGTGCAGAAACGCTGCAGATCCGCAAGTGACAATACAATGTAAAGCAATAGGAAAAAGAAAATGTTGTGCTAATGGTGCGGAAAATTCTGTGCGGAAACGTAGCAGATTAAAAGTAGCATGTCATTTCTTTTTTGCGGATCTGCAGCGTTTTTGTACCCATTCCATTAAAGAAATCCACAGGGGTAAAAAACGCAGTAAATCCGCAGTATATCCACACAAAAACCTCACCAAAACAGTGTCAAATCCGCACCTGCGTTTTCTGCCAAGAGAAGCAGAATCCGCACAAAAAAATCCTAAGCCTTATCCACAACGTGTGCACATAGCCTTAGGGTATGTGCACACGTTGCAGATTTCCTGCAGATCTGCAGCGTTTTTTTTCCACGCAGAAACGCTGCAGATCTGCAAGTGATTTACAGTACGATGTAAATCAATGGCAAAAAAAATGCTGTGCTAAAATCTGCACGGAAAACGCAGCAGATTAAAAAGACCATGTCAAGTCTTTTTGCAGATCTGCTGCGTTTCTGCATCCATTCCATAATAGAAATCTTCAGGGGTAAAAAAAAAAAAAAGGAAGAAATCCTCACAAACGAGTGCACATACCATAAAAAGGCGCAGATTCTGACCTGCGTTTTCTGCCAAGAAATGCAGAATCTGCACAGAAAATTCCACAGGCAAATCTGCAACGTGTGAATATAGCTTGGCTTGTGCAGACAACTGGAGAAATTGATGATAGCAGTGGTCCCCACGATATTCTATGGGGTTCTGCACATGTCCGATTTCTTTTCTCAGACCAATTGGTTTCAGGGAAAAAATAGCTGCATCCCATCGGATGACATCATGGACTGAAAAAAAAAAATGGAGACAGCAATTTTTTTTTTATTTTTTTTTTTTGAATTGTCCCCAACTAAGAAAATTGAATCACACTGTGATGAATCTCAGTATCTGATACAAATACAGTTGACAGGAAAAATGCAGCATAAAATATACATGTTTCTTGAATTCATAAGACTGAGTGAAAAACGCTGGAAAAATTTATATACTTCTCGTGAGATTTCGCAATGTATTACTAGGAACGTTAGCTGCTGGGAGCATTGATGACGCTGCGCGGGACGCCGGTAGGTGAGAATACTGCGATTTTTTTTTTTTTTTTAACCTGGTTTGTGTTGTGTAAGCGTTTTCGCAGCATAAAACCTCTGCGAAGACACATACACAACAGGTGCACATAGCCTCGACGGGTCTGTCAGAAAGACGAGCCCAGTGGACACGTTTTCCACAACCTGCACAGGATACGTCATTTCAACGTCTTTACGGATCCTGTGCAGATTTGGAAGATGGAAGTGTGAAAGAAGCCTTAGTCTGCGGCTTCCGTCTCATTGAAATTGCACGGTTATTTAAGGGTATGTTCACACCGTCAGGATTTAGTGTGGATTCTGCATTGCAAATCTGCAATTTACAATTAAATAAAACTACCGGTAGTTGGCCCATGTGAAATTTTTGCACACTGGTTGTCGGGGGCGCAGGCAATTTCAGGAAAATCAAGCTGGTGAAATGTTATTGTATTTAACCCCTTAACCCCCAAGGTTGGTTTGCACAATAATGTCCAGGCCAATTTTTACAATTCTGACCACTGTCCCTTTATGAGGTTATAACTCTGGAACGCTTCAACGGATCCCAGTGATTCTGACAATGTTTTCTCATGACATTGTACTTCATGATAGTGGTAAAATTTCTTTGATATTACCTGCGTTTATTTGTGAAAAAAATGGAAAATTTGGCCAAAAATTTGAACATTTTGCAATTTTCCAACTTTTAATTTTTATGCCCTTAAATCAGAGATATGTCACACAAAAAACTTAATAAGTAACATTTCCCACATGTCTACTTTACATCAGCACAATTTTGGAACCAAAATTTTTTTTTGTTAGGCAGTTATAAGGGTTAAACGTTGACTAGCAATTTCTCATTTTTACAACACCATTTTTTTTTAGGGACCACATCACATTTGAAGTCACTTTGAGGGGTCTATATGATAGAAAATAACCAAGTGTGACACCATTCTAAAAACTGCACCCCTCAAGGTGCTCAAAACCACATTCAAGAAGTTTATTAACCCTTCAGGTGTTTAATAGGAATTTTTGGAATGTTTAAAAAAAAAATGAACATTAACTTTTTTTCACAAAAAATTTACTTCAGCTCCAATTTATTCTATTTTACCAAGGGAAACAGGAGAAATTTGACCCCAAAAGTTGTTGTACAATTTATCCTGAGTACGCTGATACCCTATATGTGGGGGTAAACCACTGTTTGGGCGCATGGCAGAGCTCAGAAGGGAAGGAGCGCCGTTTGACTTTTCAATGCAAAATTGACTGGAATTGAGATGGAATTCCATGTCGCGTTTGGAGAGCCCTTGATGTGGCTAAACATTGAAACCCCCCACAAGTGACACTATTTTGGAAAGTAGACCCCCTAAGGAACTTATCTAGATGTGTGGTGAGCACTTTGACCCACCAATTGCTTCACAGAAGTTTATAATGCAGAGCCGTAAAAATAAAAAATCATATTTTTTCACAAAAACGATCTTTTCGCCCCCAATTTTTTATTTTCCAAAGGGTAACAGAAAAAATTGGACCCCAAAAGTTGTTGTGCAATTTGTCCCGAGTACGCGGACACCCCATATGTGTGGGTAAACCACTGTTTGGGTGCACGGCAGAGCTCAGAAGGGAAAGAGCATCATTTGACTCTTTTGGAGAGCCGCTGATGTGCCTAAACATTGAAACCCCCCACAAGTGACACCATTTTGGAAGTAGACCCTTTAAGGAACTTGTCTAGATGAGTGGTGAGCACTTTTAACCCCCAGGTATTTCACAGAAGTTTATAACGTAGAGCCTTGAAAATAAAAATTAAAAAAAAAAAAAAAAAAAAAAAAAAATCACATTTTTCCTACAAAAATGATCTTTTCGCCCCCAAATCTTTATTTTCACAAGGGTAACAGGAGAAATTAGACCCGAAAAATTGTTGTGCAATTTGTCCTAAGGAACTTATCTGGTTGTGTTGTGGGAACTGTAAACCTCAAGTGTTTCACTACAGTTTATGACGCAGAGCCGTGAAAATAAAAAAATCCTTTTTTTTTTTTTTTCCACAAAATTTTTTGAACCCCAAGTTTTGTATTTTCCCAGGGGTAACAGGTGAAATTGACCCCAAAAGTTGTTGTCCAATTTGTCATGAGTACGCCGATACCCCATATGTGGGGGGGAACCACCATTTGGACGCATGCCAGAGCTCGGAAGGGAAGGAGCACCGTTTGGAGTGCAGACTTAAATGGATTGGTCTGCAGGTGTCAGGTTGCATTTGCAGAGCCCCTGATGTGCCCAAACATTGAAACCCCCCACAAGTGACACCATTTTGGAAAGTAGACCCCCTAAGGAACTTATCTAGATGTGTTGTGAGAACTTTGAATCCCCAAGTGCTTCACTACAGTTTATAACGCAGAGTCGTGAAAATAAAAAATCTTTTGTTTTTTCCACAAAAATTATTTTTTAGCCCCCGGTTTTGTATTTTGAGAAATTGGACCCCAAAAGTTGTTGTCCAATTAGTCCTGAGTACGCTGATACCCCATATGTTGGGGTAAACCTTTGTTTGGGTGCACGGGAGAGCTCAGAAGGGAAGGAGCACTATTTTACTTTTTCAATGTAGAATTGGCTGGAATTGAGATCGGACGCCATGTCGCGTTTGGAAAGCCCCTGATGTGCCTAAACAGTGGAAACCACCCAAATTATAACTGAAACCCTAACCCAAACACACCCCGAACCATAATCCCAACGGTAACCCTAACCACACTCCTAACCCAGACACACCCCTAACCCTAATCCCAACCACACCCCTAACCACAACCCTAAATGTAATCCAAACCCTAACTTTAACTCCAACCCTAACTTTAGCCCCAACCCTAACTGTAGCCCCAACCCTAACTGTAACCCTAAGGCTGCCGTGACACTAGCAGTATTTGGTCAGTATTTTACATCAGTAATTGTAAGCCAAAACCAGGAGCGGGTGATAAATGCGGAAGTGGTGCATATGTTTCTATTATACTTTGCCTCTATTTGTTCCACTCCTGGTTTTGGCTTACAAATACTGATATAAAATACTTACCAAATACTGCTAGTGTGATGGCAGCCTAACCCTAACTTTAGCCCCAACCCTAATGGGAAAATGGAAATACCGTATATACTCGAGTATAAGCCGACCCCCCTAATTTTGCCACAAAAAACTGGGAAAACTTATTGACTCGAGTATAAGCCTAGGGTGGAAAATGCAGCAGCTACCAGTGAATTTCAAAAATAAAAATAGATGCTCCATACCGTTCATTATGGCCCCATAGCTGTGCCATATAGTGCTCTGCACCGTTCATTATGGCCCCATAGCTGTGCCATACAGTGCTCTGCACAGATCATTATGGCCCCATAGCTGTGCCATATAGTGCTCTGCACCGTTCATTATTGCCCTATAGCTGTGCCATATAGTGCTCTGCACCGTTCATTATTGCCCCATAGCTGTGCCATATAGTGCTCTGCACCGTTCATTATTGCCCCATAGCTGTGCCATATAGTGCTCTGCACCGTTCATTATTGCCCCATAGCTGTGCCATATAGTGCTCTGCACAGTTCATTATTGCCCCATAGCTGTGCCATATAGTGCTCTGCACCGTTCATTATTGTCCCATAGCTGTGCCATATAGTGCTCTGCACCGTTCATTCTTGCCCCATAGCTGTGCCATATAGTGCTCTGCACAGTTCATTATTGCCCCATGGCTGTGCCATATAGTGCTCTGCACCGTTCATTATTGCCCCATGGCTGTGCCATATAGTGCTCTGCACCGTTCATTATTGCCCCATGGCTGTGCCATATAGTGCTCTGCACCGTTCATTATTGCCCCATAGCTGTGCCATATAGTGCTCTGCACCGTTCATTATTGCCCCATAGCTGTGCCATATAGTGCTCTGCACAGTTCATTATTGCCCCATAGCTGTGCCATATAGTGCTCTGCACCGTTCATTATTGTCCCATAGCTGTGCCATATAGTGCTCTGCACCGTTCATTCTTGCCCCATAGCTGTGCCATATAGTGCTCTGCACCGTTCATTCTTGCCCCATAGCTGTGCCATATAGTGCTCTGCATCGTTCATTTTTGCCCCATAGATGCTCCTTATAAAGCTCTGCCATTGCTGCTGCTGCTGCAATAATAAAAAAAAATGCCATGCTCACCTCTCTTGCTTGCAGCTCCTCAGCGTCCTGTCCCGGCGTCTCTCCGCCCTGACTGATCAGGCAGAGGGCAGCGCGCACACTATATGCATCATCGCACCCTCTGACCTGAACAGTCAGAGCAAGAGGACGCGAAGACAGAGCGGCTCCCGGCGTGTGGAACGCGGACAGATGAATATAAAATACTCACCTAGTCCCGGCGCTCCTGACGCTGCCCCTGCCTGTTGTCTCCGGGTGCCGCAGCTCTTCCTGTCAGCAGTCACCGGCACAGCTCAGAGGAATGAATATGTGGCTCCACCCCTATGGGAGTGGAGTCCATATTCATTTCTCTAATGAGCGGTCCCACGTGACTGCTGAACAGGGGAAGAGCTGCGGCACCCGGAGACAGTGTGACAGGCAGGGGCAGGGACTAGGTGAGTATGCCTCAGCGCCCTCTCCCCCTCACCCACCGACCCTGCCGCTCACCGTGACTAGAGTATAAGCCGAGAGGGGCACTTTCAGCCCAAAAATTTGGGCTGAAAATCTCGGCTTATACTCTAGTATATACGGTAAATAAATTTTTTATAATTTTTATTATTTTTCTTTAACTAAGAGGGGGATGAGGGGGGGGGGGGTTTAATTTACTTTTATAGCGGGTTTTTTAGCGGATTTTTATGATTGGCAGTCGTCACACACTAAAAGACGCTTTTTATTGCAAAAAATAGTTTTGGCGTCTCCACCTTTTGAGAGCTATAATTTTTCGATATTTTGGTCCACAAAGTCATGAGAGGTCTTGTTTAATGCGGGACGAGTTGATGTTTTTATTGGTACCATTTTCGGGCACGTGACATTTTTTGATCGCTTTTTATTCCGATTTTTGTGAGGCAGAATGACCAAAAACCAGCTATTCATGAATTTCTTTTGGGGGAGGCGTTTATACCGTTCCACGTTTGGTAAAATTGATAAAGCAGTTTTATTCTTCAGGTCGGTACGATTACAGCGATACCTCATTTATATAAATTTTTTAGGTTTTGGCGCTTTTATACGATAAAAACTTTTATATAAAAAACTTTTTTTGCATCGCTTTATTCTGAGGACTATAACTTTTTTATTTTTCCGCTGATGATGCTGTATGGTGGCTCGTTTTTTGCGGGACAAGATGACGTTTTCAGCGGTACCATGGCTATTTATATCCTTTCTGATCGCGTGTTATTCCACTTTTGTTCGGCGGTATGATAAGGCGTTTTTTTGCACTTTCTTTTTTTGACGGCGTTCACTGAAGGTGTTAACTAGTGGGACAGTTTTATAGGTCGGGTCGTTACGGTCGATGCTAAATATGTGTACTTTTATTGTTTTTTTTAATTTAGATAAAGAAATGTATTTATTGGAACAATATTTTTTTTTTCTTTATTTAGAATTTTTTTATACACATGTAAATATTTTTTTTTTACTTTGTCGCAGGGGGGGACATCATACTATAGTGTCAGATCTCTGATCTGACACTTTGCAAAGCTGTTTGTCAGATCAGCGATATGACTGGCACTGCAGGGAGACTTCTCGTCGCCTGCTCTGAGCAGGCGCTTGAAAGCCACCTCCCTGCAAAACCCGGAAGGGCCCCACAGCCATTTTTGATCCGGGGCCTGCAGGGAGGAGGAGGTAGGAGACCCTCAGAGCAACACGATCACATCGCGTTGCTCCGAGGGTCTCAGGGAAGCACGCAGGGAGCCCCCTCTCTGCGTGGTACTTCCGTGTCGCCGGAACGCTGCGATCATGTTTGATCGCAGTGTTCTGGGGGTTAATGTGCTGGGAGCAGTCCATGACCGCTCCTGGCACATACTGCCGGATCTCATTTGTTATAATCAGCTGATACCCGGCGGCGTTCGGCCGCGCTTCCCGCGCTGGACGTACTATCCCATCACTGGGAATTAAGTCCCAGGTCACCTCGACGGGATAGTATGTCCAATGGGATTAAGGGGTTAATGAGATGATGAACACAGAGAGGTATTTATATATGTAGATTGGTAATACAATAAATTGGTTTGATAAGTAGAGGCCAAAAAAAAGTCTTGAGGTTATGGTGCCACCTGCAGGTTATTGTTGTTTTCTGCATGTTTCTGAAAAGCATTAAGCTACTTACTGGTAGCGGCATTTTTCGGAGGCCCATGACAGCACTACGAGAGAGGGGATCCGCCCTTCAGGAACAGGAAACCTACAGATACAAAAGGGCGGCACCTCTCCCCATGCATCAGTTGTATTTCAGAGCCTGAGAGGACTACCGCGGTTAGTAGCACACAAATATACATTATATACAGTTTATGTACAAAAATAATCCATCATATTGAACTATATACCACACGTGAGATCTATCTCATTATATACATTATAGGAAGTGCAACCCCCACGTGAATAGGGAGGGAACTAACGGTGCTGTCATGGGCCTCCGAAAAATGCCGCTACCAGTAAGTAGCTTAATGCTTTATTCGGATTCCCATGACAGCACTACGAGAGAATTACAGAGATGTAAACTACCTTAGGGAGGGACTATAGCCTGTAACACCCTTAACCCGAAGGTGAGATCAGAAGAGAACCCCAAGTCCAACCTATAGTGCTTGAAAAAGGTGGAAGGGGATGACCACGTAGCTGCCTTACATATCTGGTCGATCGAAACTCCAGATCTTTCAGCCCAAGATGTAGCCATGGCCCGGGTGGAATGTGCCCTCAGATTCTGCGGAGCTGGACCTCCACCTGCAGTATAAGCCAGAGAGATAGCCTCCCTAATCCACTTCGCTAGCGTGTACTTTGAAACTCTAAGACCTTTCCAGGGACCTTGGAAGGATAGAAACAACGCATCCTCTCTCTTCCAAGCATCAGTGACTGATATATATTCTAATAGACATCTCCTAACATCTAATGTATGGAGTAACTCCTCTTTGGAATTAGAAGGATTAGGGAGAAATGACGGTAACACTATCTCCTGAGATCTGTGAAAATCTGAGGCCACTTTTGGTAAATAAGCTGGATCTGGTCTGAGGACTACTCTGTCCTGTAGAAATTCTGTATAAGGGGACAGCCTAGAAAGAGACTGTATGTCTCGTACCCTACGAGCAGATGTAATTGCCACCAAAAACGCTGTTTTGAGGGATAGTAATTTAAGTGAGGCTGAATGTAAGGGCTCAAATGGTTCCTTAGTCAAGGCTGAAAGGACTAGATTGAGATCCCAAGGCATTGACCTATTCCTGTGTATAGGTCTGGATCTACTAGATGCTTTGATAAACCTTGATACCCAGTAGTTACCCGCAATATTACAAGAAAATAGAGCCCCCAGGGCTGATACTTGTACTTTTAGTGTACTTGTGGATAGATTTAGCTCTAGCCCCCTCTGCAGGAATTCTAGAATCTGGTTGATTGGTATACCCTCTTCAATATTAAAATTTGAAGAGGCCTGAAACTTCCTCCAAGTTCTAGAGTAGATCTTAGTTGTTATGTTTTTCCTACTCTTCATAAGGGTATCAATTAGGTTTGGAGAAAAACCTCTGCTTTTTAACAATGACCTCTCAAAAACCATGCCGTCAAATGGAGACCCTTCACTTGTGGATGGTTGATCGGACCTTGATGAAGTAAGTCCGGAATGTCCGGCAGCACCCAGGGGTCTTTCACGGACATGATCCTGAGCCAGGAAAACCAAGCTCTTCTGGGCCAGAACGGAGCGATCAGTATGACTCTCGCTTGATCCTGCCTTATCTTTATGACCACCAGCGGCAATAGATTGAGCGGGGGGAACGCATATGCCAATCGGAAATCCCATCTGATCAGGAAGGCATCCACTGCCAGTGGATATTCCCTGGGATTTAAGGAACAGAAATTTATCGTCTTTCTGTTGTGCTTGGTGGCAAATAAGTCCACTTCTGGATGACCCCACATGCGGACAATCCGGTTGAAGATCTTTGTGTTCAGAGACCATTCTCCTTGTTTTAAGGTGCTTCGACTTAGGAAGTCTGCTCTTATATTCTCTTTCCCTCTTATGTGAACTGCGGATAAAGATAGAAAATGGTTTTCTGCTGTCTGGAGCAGGCGATCCGCTACTTCCATCAGGGACTTGGAGCGTGTTCCACCCTTGTGATTCACATAGGCCACTGCCCCTGATTGTCGGAGAGGATTTTGACATGGTGACCCTGTAGATATACGAGGAGTTCTTTAATTGAGAATTCAATTGCCATTAACTCCTTCTGATTGGAAGAGGCTGATGTTTGGGGATCCCATAACCCCTGGACAACTACGTCACCCATGTGTGCCCCCCACCCCGTGGGGCTGGCGTCCGTCGTAATTACCCAAGTCACTTGAGTCACCCAGGGAACTCCTGCTGACAGATTGTCTTCCTCTAGCCACCATCTAAGAGATGCCAGAACCTCTGGACTCAATGTCATCTGACCCTGCAAGGAACCCTGTAAGACTCTATCATAATTCAGTACGTCAAACTGTAAAGGTCTGGAGTGGAACTGTGCCCAACGGACGGCGGGAATACAGGAAGTTAGGGAACCTAATAAAGACATAGCCTGTCTAAGAGTCATGGTTGGTTTATTAATTGCTTTTAATACCTGTTGTTGGATATGGAGCAGTTTATCAGGTGGAAGACGGCATTGTTGGGACTCGGAATCTAACAGCAGCCCTAGAAATCTCTGGGTTTTTAGGGGTTGTAATCGGGATTTTTCATAGTTTATAATCCAGCCCAGATGTTCTAGTCTAGACATAGCTGTTTTTACCTGAGCAAGGCAATGGTCTGCTGAGTTTCCAACTATCAGGAAATCATCCAGATAAGGGATTATGAGGATATCAGATTCACGTAAGTACGCCATGACCTCCGCAACAACTTTAGTGAATACTCGGGGAGACGTTGAGAGGCCGAAGGGAAGGGCTCTAAATTGAAAGTGTCGAACAATACCCCCCATAGATACCGCCACACGTAGAAACCTCAAAGTTTTCATGGATAGGAACATGATAATACGCATCTTTTAAATCCACAACTACCATGAAGCAGTGTTTGAACAACATTTTTATTGCAGAGCTGATTGACTCCATTTTAAATGTGGCCTTAACCAGGTATTCATTAAGGGATTTAAGGTTAATAATAGTCCTAAATGACCGGTCTGGTTTTTGAATCAGAAATAGAGGAGAGTAGAATCCACTCCCTCTTTCTGACTCTGGGACCTCAATCAGCACGTTTTTAAGGCATAAACTCACAACTTCTGCCTCTAAAGCCGTCTGTTCAATAGTGGAGGAGCGTAAGGGGGTTAGCATAAATTTATCCCGAGGCCAGTGAATAAATTCCAATTTCAGACCTTCTGAAATAATACCTCGGACCCAGTCACTATTTGAGATGTTAGTCCATGCGGAAGAGAAGGCTGACAATCTCCCTCCCACAGGGATTGCTAGTCATTGGTCCGGTTTCTTACGTTCTTTTGAGGAACGGCGGAACATGTAACCCGTACCTCTCCTGCGTCTATCCTCCCATCTAAAATTCTCTCTAGAGGGCGAGGATGCGCGCTTCCTTCCGCGACCAAATCTCCTCCTGTTGAATGGACGCCGATAAGAGGCTGATGACAAACTAGGGAATTTTTTCTTGTCATCTCCGGCCTTTTCAAGCAGCTCATCCAAGGTTGGCCCAAAGAGATATTCCCCTTTGCATGGAATAGCGCATAATTTGGACCTTGATTGAATGTCCCCCGACCAACACTTCAACCACAGGGCTCTACGAGCCGCGTTGGAGAGTCCTGCTGCTCTGGCCGCCATTCTGACCGAATCGACCGACGCGTCCGACAGGAAAGCCGCAGCATCTTGAATCACCGGAAGCGCATTTAGAATAGAACTTCTGGAAGCGCCTTCTTTAAGCTGGGATTCCAACTGTTCCAGCCAGACCATTAGGGATCTGGCTGTACAAGTCGCAGCCACTGCCGGTCTCAAGGATCCGGCTGCCATCTCCCAAGTACCTTTAAGGAATGTATCCGCCTTCCTGTCAAGAGGGTCTTTAAGGGATCCCATGTCCTCGAAAGGTAATGCGGCTCTCTTTGATGCCTTTGCCACCGCGGCATCTAATTTAGGGGCCTTGTCCCAGGTATCCACAGTCGTATCCTCAAAGGGATACCTGCGTTTTAAAGCTGGTGGTAATGAGCCTTTCTTCTCCGGTTTCTTCCATTCTCGGAGAATCAGATCTTGAATTTTATCATTCACCGGAAAGGATCTACGCTTCTTGTGTTCCAAGCCGCTGAACATTAGCTCCTGACGGGAAAGCTGAGTCTTAGGTTCTTCTAGGCCCATCGTACCTCTGACCGACTTAACTAATTTATCCACTCGGTCCAGAGGCAGACAGAATCGGCCAGATTCCTCTTCTGATGACGAGGAAGAGAGATTTGAGCCATAAGAACCTTCCTCTTTATCTTCCTCTGACGAATCAGAGATCACCGAGGCTCTCTGTTTTGAACTTCCCGCCTGGGACATAGACCGCAGGAATTCCCTTACTTCTGTACGGATCATCTCACGTAGATTAGCCGTAGAAGCAGATTCTTCCGCTACCTAGGGGAGGACAATAAGGGTGATACCATCTATCTAGCCTGATGTCACTCAACCCTTCCACTCCTGTAGACCTCACCGTCTGTTGTATACAGGAGGCGCATAATTTTTTAGTATAAGAATCTGGTAACGGGACTTCACACAGGGCACACTCCTTATGTTTCGACTTTGCACTTTTCTTCCCCTAGAATGACAAAGTATAAGGGCCCCGCGTCACTGAGTGAGCATTCACGTAGATCACTTACCAGTGTACGCCAAAAAAGGTACCGGAACACGAGGGGGTTCTTTGCCAGTCGATGCTCTAGATCCCTGCTTGGACGAGCTTTTACGGCTGGACTGGTCACTCCTGGCATGCTCCTTCTCCGTGGGCTTTTGTCGCACCTCCTCCGGCAGCTGAAGCTGCCGCTCACCATCACTCTCCATGATGTAGATGTGACCAAAGGCAGAGCTCTAAATCCAGCTCCTGCTTAAATCTCCCTCAGATCCGGTCAGCAGGCTGCCTGGCGCCACTCTCATTGGTTCCTGCTGATGAGGCTACAGCTGGGGGGGTCAGCGCAGTGTGTGAGGAGTCCGGCGTTCAGGATCGATGGGCGCCGCCATCTTGGATGAACTGCGCATGCGCAGTTCCCCAGTGACCCGGAAGCGCCTGCTGACTCCGCCCCCTCGACGTCACCGCACCCGGAAACGCTCCAGCTAACGCTGAGAGCGATGCAGGACGCCGAGGAGCACTCAGCAGCGCTCCGGATAGCGTTCCCCTCCTGGCACCGCTACCTCACCACCGCGCTGCACCACCACATGGACCGAAGGAGCGCTATACTTACCGGCGCCGGTGCTGAAGGAGATCAGGAATCCTCCGGACTCTGCTCCCTGCTGTCTACGTCACTGACGTGCAGTCCAGCCAGGACCACCGTGACGTCTTCCAGGGGCTTCCGCACCGGCCGAGGTAGGAGACCCCCCCCGCTACCTGAATCGACCGGCCGGCCTGGGATCCTTCCTACGAGATTCATCTGTAGGATCCTGTCCCTTCAGGAACAGGAAACCAACTGATGCATGGGGAGAGGTGCCGCCCTTTTGTATCTGTAGGTTTCCTGTTCCTGAAGGGCGGATCCCCTCTCTCGTTGTGCTGTCATGGGAATCCGAATAAATGAATGTTTAAACTGTATTTATTGATCAAATTGTTAATGTGTGGTTTGTTTGTGTCTTTTTTTGCTGAATGGGGCAAGTTTACCTTTCAAATGGTGTATTATTTGTGTGTGTGGGGTGAAGTAATCACTGAAAAAGCAGTGCATGTTTACAAATGTGTTTGCATATGTAACTCACCTGCAGTGAGGTGTGCAATCCTCGAATTTGCCTGAAATAGGCTGGGGCAAGCACTTTGGCAAGCTGCAAAGACGACAAGGCAAATGCCACCTGCAGGTAATTTGACCTTTGAAATAGTGTATCATTTGTGTGTGTCGGCGGAGTATTAACAGAGCAAGTGTGCAAATGAATAGGCACTGCATGTTTACAAATGGGATTGCATATGTGACTCACCTGCAGTGAAGTGTGCAATCCTGCAATGTGCCTGAAATCGGCTGGGCAAGGAGTTCGGCAAGCTGGAAAGCCCCAAGGCATATGTTAGGATTTGATTGTGATGTCTGAAAGCAGCTTTGTGGTAGTGTGCTTTGGGGTAGTGTGGTGCCAACCGAAGGTCATTTTTCCTTAAGGTACCGTCACACATAACGATATCGTTAACGATATCGTTGCCTTTTGTGACGTAGCAACAAAATCGTTATGTGTGACAGCGACCAAACGATCAGGCCCCTGCTGGGAGATCGTTGGTCGCTGGGGAAAGTCCAGCACTTTATTTTGTCGCTGGATCTCCCGCTGACATCGCTGAATCGGCGTGTGTGACGCCGATTCAGCGATGTCTTCACTGGTAACTAGGGTAAATATCGGGTTACTAAGCGCAAGGCCGCGCTTAGTAACCCGATGTTTACCCTGGTTACCGTTGTAAATGTAGAAAAAAAAAAAAAAAAAACACTACATACTTACATTCCCGGTGTCTGGTCATGTCCCTCGCCGTCAGCTTCCCGCACTGACTGGTGAGCGCCGGCCAGCCGTAAAGCACAGCACAGCAGTGACGTCACCGCTGTGCTTTACGGTCGGCGCTCAGTCAGTGCGGGAAGCTGAAGGCGAGGGACATGACCAGACACCGGGAATGTAAGTATGTAGTGTTTTTTTTTTTTTACATTTACAACGGTTACCAGGGTAAACATCGGGTTACTAAGCGCGGCCCTGTGCTTAGTAACCCGATGTTTACCCTGGTTACCCGGGGACTTCGGGATCGTTGGTCGCTGGAGAGCTGTCTGTGTGACAGCTCTCCAGCGACCAAACAGCGACGCTGCAGCGATCGACATCGTTGTCGGTATCGCTGCAGCTTCGCTTAGTGTGACGGTACCTTTACTTCAGCTTTATGAAAATCAATGTTTAAACTGTATTTTGTGATCACATCGTGAATGTGTGGTTTGTTTGGCTATTTTATTGCTGAAGGGGGCAAGTTTACCTTTCAAATGGTGTATCATTTGTGTGTATGGGTGCAATATGAACGGAGATACAAAGTAATCACCAAAAAAGAGTGTTTAGAAATAATATAGAAGGATTTAATAGCTATTTTAATTACATTCCCATATCGCAGGAAAAGAAAAACAAAGTTAATATCAGAGCACCCTGCAGATTGTCATACAGGCGGCGGGCGCAGTCTTCTGCTTATTCTCGCACTGCAATTCTCACCGGGTACAATGCATTGTAATGGAGTACGCGGACATCTGCAACCAAATCCACAGCATATGAGCGCGGCCTAAGACGGAAAAGCGGTTTTTCGATTTGAAACACAAATTATACTATTAAAAAAAATCATGCCAAACTGCATATTAAACACTATGTTGGAAAAGGCACTTACAATGTGCAATCTGGGATCAAAAATCAGCAATAAGTGACATTTTCAGCATTAGTTGCAGGACTTTGGCTTTCTTCCTTTAACATTTCTTTTTTGGTTTTCTTAAATGTTTGAATGCACTCTTTTACTATTAAACTAATTTTATTTTTAACTTCTATTTCCTCAAGTAAAACAACAGCCTTGAGGCTCCTTTCACACTAGCGTCGGAATCTCCCCGTCGCAATGCGTCGGGGAGAGATTCCGACGCTAGCGTTTAACGCATTGCACAATGGAGGCAGCGGATGCATTTCTCCGGCGCATCCGCTGCCCCATTGTAAGGTGCGGGGAGGTGGGGGCGGAGTTCCGGTCGGAAAAAGCGGTCCGTCAGGAGCAAAAAATGTTACATGTAGCGTTTTTTGCTCCCGACAGTCCGCAGAAGCACGACGCATCCGTCGCTTGACGGATGCGACGTGTGGCAATCCGTCGCAAATGCGTCGTCAATACAAGTCTATGGGGAAAAAAACGCATCCTGCAAGCACTTTTGCAGGATGCGTTTTTTCTGCAAAACGACGCATTATGACGGATTGCAGAAAACGCTAATGTGAAAGTAGCCTAAGACACAAAAGTGAGCATTTCTTCCGAAATGTGATACAGGCAGATGGCGGCGGGGGATGAAGAAGGACTGGAGAGTAAACCTTTAGCACACAAGTGTGCAGTGAAACAAAGGCGGAGGAGGGGTGGGGTAGAGAAGTAAACCAAACTTTCAGGAAGTTTGTGTGCCGTTTTATTCTTTTTACTTCCTTTATTCCTCATTCCAGAGGATGTGCATCCTTGAACCAGATGGATTATCAATACCTTCTATGTCAGGTGGGAAACAAACATTTCAATTTTTCTTTCTATGCAAAAAAAATTAATTCTTCATCCTCGTAAGTCATAAATAAAACTGTCCTTATGCTACATTTTGTATTTGCCCAGGGATATTCTGGAGAACATGGAGGAAAAGTCATTTATTTGCACTGGTTGTGGGATGTGCACCACAGCACAGTGCACAGATAATATTTAAAGGGGCCTCTACAATTTACTATTGCTGCCGTTCTCTAGGAAGAGTGCAGTTAGATGGACGTATAAATCGGTCTGATGTCGGAAAACTGTGTATGGACAGCCCGGCAGCTCTCCTGACCTGGTAGTGACAGTTTCATGCATTTCTATGCAGCTGTCAATCTCGGTGGGGAGAGCCGCCGGCCAGTCCATAAACTGGTTTCCAATCTTGGCCCGATTTATACGGCAATCTGACTGATCCCTTATAGTGAGGGTCCAGAATTTAGAGTCTGATCAGTAGTTGAGGCATATCTAACTGATACCCCATAACTCACAGTAGTTCGAAACTCCTTTACCAGATGTGCTCCACTTTTTTTGGTCAAAGGGCCACATTGTCATACCGAACCAATCCAGAGGCCGCTCTAGATATTAAAGGGTTATTACCTTCTGTGACATATTGAAAGTAGATACAATAAATGTCTGACAGGTACAAATTCTACTTCCAAGACTTCTACCTCTGCACTATAATGATACGTTCACAGGTTTCTGAGGACGATTTAGAAATAGATTCTGCTCCTAAATCCACATAAAAATGCAACAAATACTCTCTGAATAAGTGTCTGACGGAGTTTAGGGGGAAAAACCTTTCATGCACACGGTGCTGTTTCTTTCACAGTATTTTGAACATTTCTCAGTAAAACTTATTCAAAGAGCATTTGAAGCATTTTGATGTGAATCTGCAGTAAAATCTGCTTCTAAAGCCTCATAACAAATGGTGAAGAAGCGGCACATGTACTTGGCTTTCTACAGTAGATGATGGGTTTTCTGCTTGCCGCCTAATGTTTCACAACTCCCATAAACTACAATGAAGGGAGTCACAAGTATAGAAGGCCACAATTCATGCATTCATTGCTGGAGTGTCTGTCGGGGGACAAGACCCCATTCTCCTGGTGTATGAGGCATCCAGGTGTGCACACAGGGCACCATTAGTACTCGCCAGTCTCATCTCCTCAGCTGCTCGCCATTTTCTACTGTGTGTGGTTGCTCACATGTAGTTAACCTGTCAGTCAAGCATTTTTTCTAGCCATATGGTTGGGGGCGCACAGAATGGCATTGCGGGCTGCATCTGTCTCTCGGGTCACAGGTTGTGCACCCCAACCCTATACGGTTTAACATATCATTTTAAAGAATTTTGGTTGTTTGATTTTTGCAGTGTGTGTGTGTATGTGTGTATATGTGTGTGTGTGTATATGTGTGTGTGTGTATATGTGTGTGTGTGTATGTGTGTGTGTGTGTGTGTGTGTGTGTGTGTGTGTGTGTGTGTGTGTGTGTGTGTGTGTGTGTGTGTGTGTGTGTGTGTATATATATATACATACATATATACATACACACACACTTAACAGCCTCTAATATAGAACTGCAATAAGCTCAGGTGACCCTCACAAGATGCCCGGCATTGGTCTCAAGGGATGAGATACTGTACTCAGGAGTGATACAGCTGCTGTGACATTATACCGTGTCAGACACGTCAATGATAACATCTATGTAAGCCCATACATTACAATAGGAAGAACCAGGAAAATCCTATTTAGAAATCAGGAGGACCCAAAATATGCTGCACAATACTGAACCATTCTGGCCGCATGACATGTATTTCTACCTATGGATGCTCCTATTCACTGGATACAATGCACACCGAAGCAAGATCATACACTGTGCACAATTATTAGGCAAGTGCACATATTGACCAGATCTTCATTTTATGCAGATTTTCCAACTCAAACTATATAATGTGAATGCTTATAGGATGAAAATCAGGTGATGTGCATTTTAGTAATGAGGGAGGATGCGGCCTAAAGATACAACACCCTCTATCATGGTGAAGTATTAGATACCGTAGATTGTTTATCTTGGGCGGCAAAATGGGCCAAAAAAAAAATATATATATTTTACATGACTCTGAAAAGTAAAATTGTTACGTCTTACAAATGGACAATTGATATGGTTAAAATATTGGGCGTGATCACAGAACCGTCAAAAGGTAAGTTGCCAATAGTCAACAGGATCCCAAAAACATGTTGGAAAAAAAAAAAAAAACATTAATTGCGAAGGATTTGAGATGAATCAAACGTGAAGCGACCAGGAAGCCATTATCCTCCAGTAATATCATATTCCAGTACTACAATCTCTCTGGAGGCCCAGAAGTACAAGGCGTTCACTGCTCAGAGACATGGCCGAGGTAAGGAAGGCTGAAGCCCGACCACCAATGAGCAAGATACAGAAGGTGACACGCCAAGACTGGGCCAAAAAATATCTGACAGAAATTACAATGGTTTTATGGACTGATGAGATGAGAGGGACACTTAGCAGACCAGATGGATGGGCCCGTACCTGAATCAGTAATGCTCACAGACTTCCATTCAGACACCAGCAAGGTTGAGGTGGGGTACTGCTATGGGCTCTTATTACTAAAGATGCGCTAGTTGGACATTTTTGGGTTGAAGATGGGCTCAAAATGAACTCCCAAACCTAAGGTCGGTATTTAAAAGACACTTTCTTCAAGCAGTGGTACAAGAACAAGTCTGCATCTTTCAGAAAAACCATGATGTTATGCAGGACAGTGCTCCATTGTCCCAGTCTTGACATGTCACCTTCTGTATCTAGTTCAATGGTGGTCGGGCTTCAGGGTTCTTTACCTCGGCCATGTCTCTGAGCACTGAACACCTTTTACTTCTCGGCTCTCCAGGGAGGTAGCAGTGCTGGAATATGACAGCACTGGAGGATAATGGCTTCCTGGTCACTTCACGTTTGATTCTCAAATTCTTTCAGTTAATATGGGTCTTTGTTTCTCTCTTTTCCCAACCCAGTTGACTGTTGGCAACAAAACTGTTGATTGTTCTGTGATCACACCCCAATATCTGCAAAAGAATGTTACATCCCTCTGTAAGAGGAATAACAATTTTTTACTTTTCACAGTCCGTTAAATCTCTTTTTTGTCCCATTGTGCCTGAGGAAAAGAAGCAGCCTAATAATCCTGCATCATTGATAAGGGGTGTTGTATCCTTAGGCCTCACCCTCTCCCATCACACAAAAATACATCACCTGACCTACTTACCCACTGGTCTAATAATTCTGCACACAGTGTATAAAGAGGGTTACAGCAGCTTCTGGATGGTTTCAACCAAATTTCATTTTTGAAAGTGGGTGGCTTATCCATTTCAGCCCTCTTGCCTGTGCATGGCGAGAGAAAGCATATCTGGCCTATGTGATTACCCTGAAGAACAAACTGCTGATAAAGTTACTACTGTATATGACAGAAAAGTGGAAACACATGTTGTGCAGACTGGTCGGTGAGCCCATGCTGACCCTCGCCCGCCTGAGAAAGTGTCTATAATGGACAGCATCATAACTGGATTTTGGAGCAATGGAAGGAGGTCTCTTTTTCAGCATATTGTCAGCTGGATTTGCGTTCCATTTGCATGGCAAAAAAAAAAAAACATGTATGGCAGAAAAAAAGCCAGTAATCAACTCACCATCCAGAGAGGGCAACTCAGTGTGAAAACCACTTGAATTCACTTAGAAACCCTGGTGGACCTTGTTTGGTCCGACTGGGTCAGGCCACAAATGGAAGAAGGAGCCATGAAGACTGGGCTCCAGCACCAATGAAAAAATGTTACATCATAACTTTGTGCTATTAAAAAACATGGTGAGAAAAGAAAAAAAAGATTACGAATCCATAGACTTACACCTTTCAGGTGAGCAACCCTGTTGAACAGCTATGAGTAAGGGATGCTCACCCCAAAAGGTACAAGCTTATGGATAATTTATCTTTTTTCTCATCATGTTTTTAGTAGAACAGTAAAAGTTATGTTTTAACATGTTTTCATTGGTTTTATACATAATAACCAAAACCCAAAAAAAGTGGACTCACCACCTCCAAATATACATTATCATACCAAAAAAACACCCTAACAATAATAGGTGAAAAAGAGGCATAAGCAGATGTAATATACGGTATTTAAAACATAATATTTTTATTAAACAAAAAACATTAAAAACAAGACAAGGAATTTCAAAGAAATTACTGATGGAAAAAACACAAGGAAAAAAGGAAATGGACAAAGCTGCATGACACTATAGAACCTTCCAAATATGTATATGTATTTATGGGAACCAGCTCTATAAAAATAAAAAATAAATAAAGTGGCATGTGCACACAACATCTATTGCTAGAAAAACCGCATCCCTGTATTAGAAGCAGTATATAATGATTATTTTATAGACAGGCTTACGCATATTGCGCAATAATACATATACATTTTCTTGCCTCTATAATTAAATATACAAAGTGCCTCGTGCTAAACTGTTGCGGTTTATCAAAAACAAAGCGTCAGCGTGCTTACACCGCCTAAAAAAAAAAAATAGAAAGGTGAAGGTGCTTAGTGCAAAAAAAATCACAGATGTATTAATAAGCAGTAGCAGCAGAGAACCTGTTTGCAGGAGTTTCAATACTTATAAGGCCGGTTTCACACATCCAGATAATTCCGGTACCAGAAAAAAAAAAAAAAAAAAAAAAAAAAAAAAAAACGGTACCAGAATTATCCGCGTCCGTGTGCCCCTACGTTTCTGTGGCACATCAGTGTGGCACACGTGCAGCACACGTGTGCCGCCCGTGTGCCCACTGGGTACCACACGTCCCAGCATCTGGTGCTGAAGCCGCAATTCCTATCTTCCCTGCAGCAGCGTTTGCTGCAGAGAAGATATGAATAATAGTGTTTAAAATAAAGATCTATGTGCCCAAAAGCCCTCCCACCCCCTGTGCGCCCCCCCCTCCCCCGCTGTTCTGAAAATACTCACCAAGCTCCCTCGTTGGCTGTCGCCGCTTCCTGTTCTGGCCGCATCTTCTCCTGTATGCGGTCACGTGGGGCCGCCGATTACAGTAATGAATATGCAGCTCCACCCCTATGGGAGGTGGAGCCGCATATTCATTACTGTAAATGAGCGGTACCACGTGACCGCATACAGGAGAAGATGCGGCCAGAATAGGAAGCAGTAACAGCCAACGAGGGAGCTTGGTGAGTATTTTCAGAACAGCGGGGGGGGGGGCGCACAGGGGGTGGGAGGGCTTTTGGGCACATAGATCTTTATTTTAAACACTATTATTCATATCTTCTCTGCAGCAAACGCTGCTGCAGGGAAGATAGGAATTGCGGCTTCAGCACCAGTGGGGGGGGGGGCAGCGCTTAATGTAGCGCTGTCTCCTGCACGGCACACGGACAACGTCCGTGTGCGGTACGTGTTTTACACGGACCCATTGACTTTAATGGGTCCGTGTAATACGTGCGCTCCCACGAACACCGACATGTCTCGGTGTTTGGCACACGGAGACACGGCCCGCAAAAAATCAATGACATCTGCACAGATGCATTGATTTTTATGTGTCTACGTGTGTCAGTGGCTCTGGTACGTGAGGAAACTGTCACCTCACGTACCGGAGACACTGACGTGTGAAACCGGCCAAAGACAAAATGTCAATGTGTCTGCACCGCTTAAAATAAGCTGAAGGTGCCTAGTGCAAAAATCACAGAGATATAATAATACGCAATAGCAGCAGAGAACCTGTTTGTAGGAGGGTTCACTGATGGGCACACAAGGAGGGACACACATAGATGTGAGTAAAATAGGATTTCGGCTGCTACTGCTTATCATTACATCTGCTTGTCACTTTTTGCACTAGGCACCTTCAGCTTATTTTAAGCGGTGCAGACACATTGACACTTTGTCTTATGAGTATTGAAACTCCTGCAAACAGGTTCTCTGCTGCTACTGCTTATTAGTACATCTCTGTGATTTTTTGCACTAAGCACCTTCACCTTTCTTTTTTTTTTTTTTAGGCGGTGTAAGCACGCTGACGCTTTGTTTTTGATAAACCGCAACAGTTTAGCACGAGGCACTTTGTATATTTAATTATAGAGGCAAGAAAATGTATATGTATTATTGCGCAATATGCGTAAGCCTGTCTATAAAATAATCATTATATACTGCTTCTATTACAGGGATGCGGTTTTTCTAGCAATAGATGTTGTGTGCACATGCCACTTTATTTATTTTTTATTTTTATAGGGCTGGTTCCCATAAATACATATAAATATTTGGAAGGTTCTATAGTGTCATGCAGCTGTCCATTTCCTTTTTTCCTTGTGTTTTTTCCATCAGTAATTTCTTTGAAATTCCTTGTCTTGTTTTTAATGTTTTTTGTTTAATAAAAATATTATGTTTTAAATATATTACACATTATTATTGTTAGGGTGTTTTTTGGTATGATAATGTTTTCATTGGTGCTGGAGCCCAGTCCGCATGGACCTTCTCTCCCAAAAACACCAGAAGGTAGTGTGATGACCTGGATAACACTCTGCCGGGAGACTTTAGGTCCTGGCATTCATGTGGATCTTACACACGGGCCAACTACCTACTGTAGACCTTGTTGCACACCAAGAACCCCTTTGATGGAGAGCATTGCTTGTGGCACTTTGACTGGGCTAATGTACTTTGCTACAATGCATAAATTATTCAGAAACACTCTGAGGAACATGGCAGAGATTAAGGGGTTGATCTGTCCCCCCATGGGATATACTGGAAACTAGGCCCAATCTATGGAGGTCCAACCGCAAAAATTATAGGCCTTAAAGGAAGTGTTGTTAATGTCATGGTGCCATATAAAGTGAATTATTGGAATACTCATGGGAAAAGTGGAAATAAAGTAAGGGCAAACACTGTCTTCTGAAATCCCTTTAAAGAGGACCTGTCACAAGATCACAGAGTCCAGTCTAAGCTACACACAGCCTCTATACAAATTGCACCTTTACTTCTGGTCACTGTCGCCTTTCTGTATAAATTGAACTTTAAATACACTAGTGAGGGTGCTCAGTGCACCCCAGTGTGACCCATGGCTCTGATCTGCATACCCCGGCTGGCCCGAGCAGCTCTGCCCACAGTGAGGGGCGGCGGGCAGAACGGACGCACGGAGCATCTCGGCCATAACACACGAGCACTCGGCATGTTAATTAGCATATTTCATTAAACTTCAGTTTCTACAGAACACACACAGCGGCCAGAACAACATGGCTGCAGTCACAACCCGTGTGATTGCCGGTGCGCTGCCTGATTTCTTATTGGACGGCACACAGACGCACTGAGTACGGCCTATTCTAGTCCTCCACCTGGATAGGACGTGCTCACAATTTCATGGTTCTCATGATTTTCACAGATGTGTGAATGGATCTATTACTCTATGGGTCCGATAAAAAAGAATTATATATAATGTATAGGAAAGCCCTCGGACACTGTACAGTGGGGTGTGCCTGGACCCCACTGTGTGATTTTATAGGGGCCATATCCCCACACGGCCGTGTGCTTAGTCTGCACAGTGGGTCTGAGCTGACGACTCTACAGAACTAGAAGGAAGAAAGTAACAAAATAACCATTTGCCTACAAACAAGAGGAAAATATTTTCGTGTTCCGTTGTGAATTGGATTTTCTCCTGGATCCACACTGCTACCAGAGCTTATATTAATTCTTGTAACCCTGGAAGCTGTGCGGAGCTTAAAAGGGCACCGAGCCGGGCGACAGCCTGCACCGTGTGTAATCCGCTCAGCGTATCAGAGAGCAGGAGACCGGCAACTTCTCCGAGCGTGGAAAGCGTCACTCACATTATGTAACCACGTCTGCTCAGGGCACATTACCGTGCAGGCTCCTGGACCAGGAGACCAGCTACATGGCAAGCTTACCCTCTGTGCCTACATGGCACTACACAGCAAGAACAAAGCGCTGGCAGCCGCAGGCTTGCCACACAATACCCCAGCCGCCTCAGGCTCGTCACACACTACACTGGCCACCGCAGGCTCGCCACACACTACACTGGCCGCCACAGGCTCGCCACACACTACACTGGCCGCCACAGGCTCGCCACACACTACACTGGCCGCCACAGGCTCGCCACACACTACACTGGCCGCCACAGACTACACCGGCCGCCACAGGCTCATCACACACTACGCCAGCCGCCGCAGGCTCGCCACACAATACCCCGGCCGCCACAGGCTCGCCACACACTACGCCGGCCGCCTCAGGCTCACCACACAATACCCCGGCCGCCACAGGCTCGCCACACACTACGCCGGCCGCCGCAGGCTCACCACACAATACCTCGGCCGCCACAGGCTCGCCACACACTACGCCGGCCGCCGCAGGCTCACCACACAATACCCCGGCCGCCACAGGCTCGCCACACACTACGCCGGCCACCACAGGCTCACCACACAAAACCCCGGCCACCACAGGCTCGCCACACACTACGCCGGCCGCCGCAGGCTCACCACACAATACCCCGGCCGCCACAGGCTCGCCACACACTACGCCGGCCGCCGCAGGCTCACCACACAATACCCCGGCCGCCACACACTACGCCGGCCGCCACAGGCTCACCACACAATACCCCGGCCGCCACAGGCTCGCCACACACTACACCGGCCGCCGCAGGCTCACCACACAATACCCCGGCCGCCACACACTACGCCGGCCGCCACAGGCTCACCACACAATACCCCGGCCACCACAGGCTCGCCACACACTACGCCGGCCGCCGCAGGCTCACCACACAATACCCCGGCCGCCACACACTACGCCGGCCGCCACAGGCTCACCACACAATACCCCGGCCACCACAGGCTCGCCACACACTACGCCGGCCGCCGCAGGCTCACCACACAATACCCCGGCCGCCACACACTACACCGGCCGCCGCAGGCTCGCCACACAATACCCCGGCCGCCGCAGGCTCATCACACAATACCTCGGCCACCGCAGGCTCGCCACACACTACGCCAGCCGCCGCAGGCTCGCCACACACTACGTCGGCCGCCGCAGGCTTGCCACACACTACCCCGGCCACCGCAGGCTCGCCACACAATACCCCGGCCACTGCAAGCTCGCCACAAAATACTCCGACCACCGCAGGCTCGCCACACAATACCCCGGTCGCCGCAGGCTCGCCACACCATACCATGTGCAGAACATTTATCACCATACAAGGAGACAACTCACACTCAGGATCACAGCACAGGGCACATGGGCATACAGCACCACAGAGCAGTGAGGTCCTGGCACCACTGTAAACAGAGGCAAACAGATCTGGGGATTTATTATGATGGAATATAGGCTGAACTGGATGGACAAATGTCTTTTTTCGGCCTTACTAACTATGTTACTATGGTGTGCGCCACACTGCAGGGGCAGCTCAAGAAGAGACCTCCCAACAAAGCATGAATGAAAAGAACATATTAATGACAGTGAGGTACCGTGTGTCAGCACACAGTGTCCAACCAGCACATAAAGACAGCATGGTCCCTACGGTCAGCACAGTGTCCCACCACCACATAATGACAGGGTGGTCCCGAGTGTCAGGACAGTGTCCCACCAGCACATAACGACAGCGTGGTCCCTACGGTCAGGACAGTGTCCCACCAGCACATAACGACAGCGTGGTCCCTACGGTCAGCACACAGTGTCCCACTAACACATAACGACAGGGTGGTCCCGAGTGTCAGGACAGTGTCCCACCAGCACATAACGACAGCGTGGTCCCTACGGTCAGCACACAGTGTCCCACCACCACATAATGACAGGGTGGTCCCGAGTGTCAGGACAGTGTCCCACCAGCACATAACGACAGCGTGGTCCCTACGGTCAGCACACAGTGTCCCACCAACACATAACGACAGCGTGGTCCCGAGTGTCAGCACAGTGTCCCACCAGCACATAACGACAGCGTGGTCCCTACTGTCAGCGCAGTGTCTCACCATATAATGACAGTGTGGTCCCGAGTGTCAGTGCACAGTGTCCCACCAGCACCTGACGACAGTCCGGCCCCAGCCCAGCACCTGACGACAGTCCGGCCCCAGCCCAGCACCTGACGACAGTCCGGCCCCAGCCCAGCACCTGACGACAGTCCGGCCCCAGCCCAGCACCTGACGACAGTCCGGCCCCAGCCCAGCACCTGACGACAGTCCGGCCCCAGCCCAGCACCTGACGACAGTCCGGCCCCAGCCCAGCACCTGACGACAGTCCGGCCCCAGCCCAGCACCTGACGACAGTCCGGCCCCAGCCCAGCACCTGACGACAGTCCGGCCCCAGCCCAGCACCTGACGACAGTCCGGCCCCAGCCCAGCACCTGACGACAGTCCGGCCCCAGCCCAGCACCTGACGACAGTCCGGCCCCAGCCCAGCACCTGACGACAGTCCGGCCCCAGCCCAGCACCTGACGACAGTCCGGCCCCAGCCCAGCACCTGACGACAGTCCGGCCCCAGCCCAGCACCTGACGACAGTCCGGCCCCAGCCCAGCACCTGACGACAGTCCGGCCCCAGCCCAGCACCTGACGACAGTCCGGCCCCAGCCCAGCACCTGACGACAGTCCGGCCCCAGCCCAGCACCTGACGACAGTCCGGCCCCAGCCCAGCACCTGACGACAGTCCGGCCCCAGCCCAGCACCTGACGACAGTCCGGCCCCAGCCCAGCACCTGACGACAGTCCGGCCCCAGCCCAGCACCTGACGACAGTCCGGCCCCAGCCCAGCACCTGACGACAGTCCGGCCCCAGCCCAGCACCTGACGACAGTCCGGCCCCAGCCCAGCACCTGACGACAGTCCGGCCCCAGCCCAGCACCTGACGACAGTCCGGCCCCAGCCCAGCACCTGACGACAGTCCGGCCCCAGCCCAGCACCTGACGACAGTCCGGCCCCAGCCCAGCACCTGACGACAGTCCGGCCCCAGCCCAGCACCTGACGACAGTCCGGCCCCAGCCCAGCACCTGACGACAGTCCGGCCCCAGCCCAGCACCTGACGACAGTCCGGCCCCAGCCCAGCACCTGACGACAGTCCGGCCCCAGCCCAGCACCTGACGACAGTCCGGCCCCAGCCCAGCACCTGACGACAGTCCGGCCCCAGCCCAGCACCTGACGACAGTCCGGCCCCAGCCCAGCACCTGACGACAGTCCGGCCCCAGCCCAGCACCTGACGACAGTCCGGCCCCAGCCCAGCACCTGACGACAGTCCGGCCCCAGCCCAGCACCTGACGACAGTCCGGCCCCAGCCCAGCACCTGACGACAGTCCGGCCCCAGCCCAGCACCTGACGACAGTCCGGCCCCAGCCCAGCACCTGACGACAGTCCGGCCCCAGCCCAGCACCTGACGACAGTCCGGCCCCAGCCCAGCACCTGACGACAGTCCGGCCCCAGCCCAGCACCTGACGACAGTCCGGCCCCAGCCCAGCACCTGACGACAGTCCGGCCCCAGCCCAGCACCTGACGACAGTCCGGCCCCAGCCCAGCACCTGACGACAGTCCGGCCCCAGCCCAGCACCTGACGACAGTCCGGCCCCAGCCCAGCACCTGACGACAGTCCGGCCCCAGCCCAGCACCTGACGACAGTCCGGCCCCAGCCCAGCACCTGACGACAGTCCGGCCCCAGCCCAGCACCTGACGACAGTCCGGCCCCAGCCCAGCACCTGACGACAGTCCGGCCCCAGCCCAGCACCTGACGACAGTCCGGCCCCAGCCCAGCACCTGACGACAGTCCGGCCCCAGCCCAGCACCTGACGACAGTCCGGCCCCAGCCCAGCACCTGACGACAGTCCGGCCCCAGCCCAGCACCTGACGACAGTCCGGCCCCAGCCCAGCACCTGACGACAGTCCGGCCCCAGCCCAGCACCTGACGACAGTCCGGCCCCAGCCCAGCACCTGACGACAGTCCGGCCCCAGCCCAGCACCTGACGACAGTCCGGTCCCAGCCCAGCACCTGACGACAGTCCGGTCCCAGCCCAGCACCTGACGACAGTCCGGTCACAGCCCAGCACCTGACGACAGTCCGGTCACAGCCCAGCACCTGACGACAGTCCGGTCCCAGCCCAGCACCTGACGACAGTCCGGTCCCAGCCCAGCACCTGACGACAGTCCGGTCCCAGCCCAGCACCTGACGACAGTCCGGTCCCAGCCCAGCACCTGACGACAGTCCGGTCCCAGCCCAGCACCTGACGACAGTCCGGTCCCAGCCCAGCACCTGACGACAGTCCGGTCCCAGCCCAGCACCTGACGACAGTCCGGTCCCAGCCCAGCACCTGACGACAGTCCGGTCCCAGCCCAGCACCTGACGACAGTCCGGTCCCAGCCCAGCACCTGACGACAGTCCGGTCCCAGCCCAGCACCTGACGACAGTCCGGTCGCAGCCCAGCACCTGACGACAGTCCGGTCCCAGCCCAGCACCTGACGACAGTCCGGCCCCAGCCCAGCCCCTGACGACAGTCCGGCCACAGCCCAGCCCCTGACGACAGTCCGGCCACAGCCCAGCCCCTGACGACAGTCCGGTCACAGCCCAGCACCTGACGACAGTCCGGTCACAGCCCAGCACCTGACGACAGTCCGGTCACAGCCCAGCACCTGACGACAGTCCGGTCACAGCCCAGCACCTGACGACAGTCCGGTCCCAGCCCAGCACCTGACGACAGTCCGGTCCCAGCCCCTGACGACAGTCCGGTCCAAGCCCAGCACCTGACGACAGTCCGGTCCCAGCCCAGCACCTGACGACAGTCCGGTCCCAGCCCAGCACCTGACGACAGTCCGGTCCCAGCCCAGCACCTGACGACAGTCCGGTCCCAGCCCAGCACCTGACGACAGTCCGGTCCCAGCCCAGCACCTGACGACAGTCCGGTCCCAGCCCAGCACCTGACGACAGTCCGGTCGCAGCCCAGCACCTGACGACAGTCCGGTCCCAGCCCAGCACCTGACGACAGTCCGGCCCCAGCCCAGCCCCTGACGACAGTCCGGCCACAGCCCAGCCCCTGACGACAGTCCGGCCACAGCCCAGCCCCTGACGACAGTCCGGTCACAGCCCAGCACCTGACGACAGTCCGGTCACAGCCCAGCACCTGACGACAGTCCGGTCACAGCCCAGCACCTGACGACAGTCCGGTCACAGCCCAGCACCTGACGACAGTCCGGTCCCAGCCCAGCACCTGACGACAGTCCGGTCCCAGCCCCTGACGACAGTCCGGTCCAAGCCCAGCACCTGACGACAGTCCGGTCACAGCCCAGCACCTGACGACAGTCCGGTCACAGCCCAGCACCTGACGACAGTCCGGTCACAGCCCAGCACCTGACGACAGTCCGGTCACAGCCCAGCACCTGACGACAGTCCGGTCCCAGCCCAGCACCTGACGACAGTCCGGTCCCAGCCCCTGACGACAGTCCGGTCCAAGCCCAGCACCTGACGACAGTCCGGTCACAGCCCAGCACCTGACGACAGTCCGGCCCCAGCCCAGCACCTGATGACAGCACAGATCGGCAGCAGCTCGGTTTCTGGGCAGCACAGCTGACAGGCTGCTGACATCCGCTGCTGGCAATGTGCGCTCCCTGCACGGAGAAGACACAACACACATCTCACCTTGCTGCGGATCTGCCCGGAGGTGGACACTTTGCGGATGAGTTTCTGGGGTCCTTCATGTTCGCCCTCGCTGTCAGAGGACTCGTCTCCCGCTGCAGTCCCTGAAGTTGTCCCGGCTGGAGGATCCCTCATCATGCCGCTCCCGGACATCTTGTCACACTCCTGCCGGGGAAACACAAACCAATCCGAGTCAGCCAGGACGCCCACTCCTCTACTACCGGCTGGGGGCAGAGTGGAGGTGCCGGGCACAGTGGCGCGCCTGGCCGCCATCTTCCACCGACACCGCCCCCTCTTACTACTCCCCGTAGTACCACGGCCGACCACCCTGCCCCGCCCCTCTGTGTGCCGACCCCGCCCCTCCGCTGAGCCCCGCCCATTACACCGATCTACAAGTGTCCGCTCAGCCTATGTGCGGCCGCACTCCCGGTATACCAGTGTCTCCCATCCCCGGGGATCCCAGCAGCATCTGTGGCACTGCGTCACCGGAGCACAGCTTTTAACCTCTGCAGCACCGCTCATAGTTTGTTCCTGCATAGAGTCCTACTTGTTTTTACTGCTCCATTCACCGGTGTCCACATGTGACACATGGCATGGGACTGACACTGGGAGAACGATCCCGGTGCCGGTGTGTTGGGGCTGTCACATAATCCATGGTGTAATAAGTGACCGGACGCGGTACTCGGGCAGTGCGATTACAGCGGCACCAAACTGCGATTTATACTATAGTTTAGTGATTAAAAAAATTCAGCGCTAAGAAAAAAACAACTAATGATTGTAATTAGTGTCGGTATTTCCTGAGCTCCAGACGTTATAGAGAGAGAGGACTTGGTTTGGTGTCTTTATTGATAACACTTTGGGATAAACTTGATTGGTTTATTACATTTCTTTATTAGCGGCAATTCTGGCCTCGCGCCTTCTCTTCATTACGCAATTTATCGCTGTGGTTTAATTATATTTTACATTTCCATATATTATTGACTTGTACAAACGAGGAGACAACAAACGTTTTGGGTTTTTTTAATGTCGCATATGAATTGGGAAACGAGGGAGGAGGGCGATCTGCACCACTTGTATTTTTACATTTCAGTTTTCCTAAAGCGGTGGGTTTTGTCTCTTTTTGGTAGGCCGTGTGGTGGATACTTCCCGTTACCCAGCTGCAACTTCAGGAACTCACAAACTTCATTGTGTGAATGTAACCTAAGGCCGGGGTCACACTTGTGCGAGAAACTCGAATATCCGGCACTCGGGACCGGAGCGTGCGGCTCCATGGATTTCTATGCAGCTGAACGCGCTGGTGGCGGTGCCAGGTACTGAGCTGCGAGTTTGGCGCATTGCACTCACAAGTGTGACTCCGGCCTAAGACAGAGAAACGGAATTTATATTGCAAACGGATCCGTTACATAGTACTCAAAGGGGTTGTCCACTACTTTTATACTAATGGCCCACCCTAAGGACAGACCGTGGAGATCTGATGTGATCAGTTGCACACCTGTCATCGGTGTAGTGGCTGGGGTGGGACACTACAGAATCACTCCCGTTGATTAGCGGTGGATGTGCAGGACTCGGCTGTGGCCACCATACACCTGTGCAGCCGATCACTTCTATCCGGCACAGCTGATCGGTGGGTATGTCAGGTGTCACACCTCCAACAATCTGATATTGATGACCTGTCGGGAGGCCGGGGTCACACAACCGTATATTCGACCATCCGAGAGAATTGGGCCCATTATGCTAATCACACTCTGATCAGAGTATGATCTGATTTTCTTGGAAGAAGAGAAGATGGGGGGAAAAAAAATTCTCCATCTTCTCCATTCTGTCAGTCTGGGAAAAATGGACTGCACACAAAAGTTTTCCATGGAATTATTGACTTGCGTGGCCGAGAGCAATCCAATAATCAGATGCAACTTGCACATTGTGATTGTTTTTTTTTCTTCCTCGGACTGAGGGAAAACAATCAGTCATGTGCGCGGCCTCATCGACTTGACGATGGTCGATGTGTGCTCCGAAGTCTTGTTGGACAGTAAATACGGTAGTCTGCGCCAACCTTTAGGGTAGGCCATCAGTATAAAAGTACCAGACAACCCCTTTAATAGCTGTATTCAGTCTTCGTTTTCCCAGAAAATTCCCTTTATTATACTTTCCCTTTCAGTGTCTAGGAACAGACCATTTTAAAGGGACACTGTCACCTGAATTTGGAGGGAACAATCTTCAGCCATGGAGGTGGGGTTTTGGGGTTTTTGATTCACCCTTTCCTTACCCGCTGGCTGCATGCTGCCTGCAATATTGGATTGAAGTTCATTCTCTGTCCTCCATAGTACACGCCTGCACAAGGCAATCTTACCTCGCGCAGGCGTGTACTATGGAGGACAGAGAATGAACTTCAATCCAATATTGCAGCCAGCGGGTAAGGAAAGGGTGAATCAAACGTCTATTGACGTCTTGGAATAAAGATGGGAGGCGCCGCAGCGGACCAGAGACACCCATCCGACCGGACCAGCAGCGGGACCGCCCCTGGGTGAGTATAATCTAACGTCTTTTTCTCCTCTTTCAGGTAACATCGGGGGCTTATCTACAGCATTACAGAATGCTGCAGATAAGCCCTTGATGCCGGTGGGCTTACCTCACCCGCGATTTTCGGGGTGACAGGTTCCCTTTAACGTGTACAGCACACGACTGGCGTAGACTTGTATGGGTATATCTCCTCTATGGCAGATGCGTCCACATGCCGTGCCAGAAATGCTACTCCAGTTAGTGACTGGAGTAGCATTTCTGACACACAAGACGCAGTATTTTTGATTACTTTAAATGGTGGGAGTGGCCATGCTCCGTTCCGACTCTGCCCAAACTCCGCACAGCTGATTCAAACAGGCTTGAAAATACAAAATCCACAAAAGTTTTGCCACTTTTCAAAGCTTCTTCATTACAGGCACAGAAGTGACAAGGCTCGGTGCACATCTGCATTGGAGGCCATTGTAGCATCCATCAAATACCGCAGCCGGCTGGGAGCGGATGTGGCATCTAATAGACAATTGTGGAGTAAGCTGTGGGTATATCATATGTGTACAATATGGGAATAATGCTTTAACTCGGGATTCTCTAATAGGGTATCTGCAATTGTTTTCCTAAACTGGAAAGTCCATTTTAAAACAATTTGTAAAAATAGTAAAAAAAAAAAAAAAACACGACTGTGAAGCAGGTTAGTGTCTGTACACACTGTGAATAAATCCTTAAAGGGAACCTGTCACCCTGTTTTTTCAATATGAGCTAAAAATAGCGTTAAATAGGGCCTGAGCTGTGCTTTACAATAGTGTCTTTATTGTCCCCTGATTCCCCACCTTTGCTGCCAAAATACCTTAGTAAAGTCGCCGTTTTCGCCTGTCAATCACGCTGGTCCGGTCAAATGGGTGTTGTGAAATCACTGTTTCTCCCCCCGCTCCTCGGCGTGTCTGACGTAACGCTATCTGTGAACAGCACGGATCACGCTTTTTTTGCAGTTGCGCAGTGCATTCCGCTCTTGCGCATGCGCAGTATGTATTGCCCAACAGTGGGCAAAGCATACAATACATCATTGCGCATGCGCCGGTTTTTTACTGTAACCTCTGTGCAAATTTGCATATCCAGACTTCCGGGGCACACAGGTTACAGTGAAGAGCCGCGCATGCGCAGTGATGTGCTGTATGCTATGCCCACAGTTGGGCAAAGCATAATGCGCAGGCGCGAGAGCGGAATGCACTGCGCAGGCGCGAAACACTACGCCAACGCCGGGAAGAAATTTCTCAGGGACAAGCAAGAGGTGGGGGAGAAACAGCTATTTCAAACGCCCATTTGACTGGACCAGCGTGATTGACGGGCGAAAACGGCGACTTTACTAAGGTATTTTGGCAGCAAAGGTGGGGAATCAGGGGACAATAAAGATGCTATTGTAAAGCACAGCTCAGGCCCTATTTAACTCTATTTTTAGCTCATATTGAATAAACGGGGTGACAGGTTTCCTTTAAGAACATTTAAAAAGATCCCCCCATAGATGCTAAAAGCATGTTATTGCTGCATGTTCCCTATAATTATACACTGGTATATATGAGACTTGAGGACTATTTTGGTTATAATAATTGGACAATTAATTGACAAATGAATCTTCTATAACACAGCACACTAAAGACAAGTGGAGGAAAATATTCAGCAGACTGAAAAGTGCTGCCACCTAATGGTTAGAAGGGTGCACATTCACTTATGTTATAAAGGTGATAGGTCTACAGGTAGGGTCACACAAAAGTATTTTTAGTCCTGAGTGCTGTTGGACAGCACTAAGACCAATGTTATTCAAAGGGGCAATTCCGGTTGAGCACATTTTTTTCACTTAATGAATCTGTGTAGAAAAAATAAAAATAAATTGTGCAGCATGCACTTGTTTCATCTGTGTGTCAGATGAGACTCATTCAAATCTATAGGTACGGAAGCTGTAAATGGTCTTCCAAATTAATAATTACTGCTGATGTGAAAAAAAAACGGCTAGCACACCGATGACAAGTGAGAAAAATAAATAGTCTGAGCTTTCTGGATGAAACTGACGCTTTGTGAACTTAACCACAAGGCCAGGTTTCTGCTTGTGAAAACAATGCAACTGTTATCCTGCTTTACACAATAGCGTTTTAACGTTGGCATTATTTTCCCCTAATTATTATGTGTTTTAGGCCAGTCTCACACGTCCAGATAATTCCAGTACTGGAAAAATCGGTACCGGAATTATCCGTGTGCTCACGTAGCACATCAGTCTGGCACACATGCGGCATCCGTGTGCCGCCTGGGTACCACACGCACCGTGCAGGAGACAGCGCTACAGTTAAGCGCTGTCCCCTGCATCTGGTGCTGAAGCCGCCATTCATTTCTTCTCTCCAGCAGCGTTCGCTGGAGAGAAGATATGAAAAATCTTTTCTTTTTTTTTTTTGGTGTTTAAAAAAAAATCCCTCTCCCCAACCCCCTCCCACCTCCTGTGCGCCCCCGCTGTTAATGAAATACTTACCCGGTTCCCTCACTGCTTCTTCTTATCGCCGCAGCTTCTCCTGTATGAGCCGTCACATGGTGCCGCCCATTACAGTGATGAATATGCGGCTCCACCCCTATGGGAGGTGGAGCCGCATATTCATCACTGTAATGGGCGGCACCACGTGACCGCTCATACAGAAGAAGCTGCGGCGAGGAGAAGAAGCATCGAGGGAGCCGGGTATTTTATTAACAGCGGGGGGGGGCACAGGGATCTTTTTTTTAAACACAAAAAAAAAAAAAGATTTTTCATATCTTCTCTCCAGCGTACGCTGCTGGAGAAGAAATGAATGGCGGCTTCAGCACCACGCTGGGGGGACAGCGCTTACTGTAGCGCTGTCTCCTGCACGGCACACGGACTGCACACGGACAGCATCCGTGTGCGGTACGTGTTTTACACTAACATATATATACAGTATATATGTTTTAACTAATATTTGAGACCATGGATCCATTGTATGTCCGTTTTGCAAACCTGCGAGAAAATCTCGCAGTACAGATGCCATACGGATTGCATACGGAGGATGACATGCGCAAAATACGCTGACACACCCTGCCTACGGATGACATACGGATCACTATTTTGGGAACATTTCTGTGTATTACGGCCGTAAAAAAACGGACCGTATTTTCATACGCTGAGTGTGACGCCGGCCTCAGTCTTAGCCTGATGAAGAGACCTGTGTAGTCTCGAAAGCATTAAATTGCATTCACTTTGCTTGAACTGTTAAACAGATTTTCTTTCCCAAAAAACCCATTTGAAAACACCCTCAACATTTATGTGAACATGGCCTTAGAATGATAGGTCAGTGAACTTTAATAATTGTTACGTCTTTCAGAACCCAACAAAGGAAATAACCAAACTAAAACAAAACCATCTAAGGTTAAAGGTGATCTGTCATATTAAATAACACGGTTAACTTGCAGATATAAGGCTAATCTGCAGGTTCACAGTGTTCTAAATCTGTGTTGCCGTACCACTGAGAGCCCTGCTGCCAGGAGGAAATTAACTTTATTCCTACCGGCACACTCGGGTTTTCAGTCTCCGCTCAATACATAATGAGAAGCAAATGTAACCATGGCCAGCCAGTGACTGACAGCCATCTCAGCAGTGCATCAGTGCTGAGCTGGCTGTCAGTCAGTCAGTGACAAGGCCTGGATATAGCGGCCACTCACAATGTAGTGAATCATAACTGAAGCCGGGCCTCCATTGCTGAAGCCGGAGGCTGTTGGGAGGAATAAAGTTAATTCCCTCCAGGCGGCGGGGCTTTCAGCGCGACGACAACACAGATTTAGTACACTATGAACCTGCAGATTAACAGCATTTGTGAGAACGTATAGGAAACCTGTTCTGTCCCCAATGAGTTTTTGATGCTTTGTATTTTCACTGTGCAAAAATGGCAGCGTCTTAGGTACCTGACTTTTTTTTTTAATACGTCGCAATGCGTCATTTAGGGGAAAAAACGCATCCTGCAAAGTTGTTTGCAGGATGCGTTTTTGCCCCATAGAGTAACATTACTGACGCATTGCGACGTATTAACACACGTCGCAACCGTCGTGCGACGGTTGCACCGTGTTGTGGCGGACCGCCGGGAGCAAAAAACGTTAAATGTAACTTTTTTTGCTCCAGACGGACCGCTTTTTCCGACCGCGCATGCACAGCCAGAACTCTGTCCCCACCTCCCCGCACCTCACAATGGGGCAGCGGATGCGCCGGAGAATGCATCCGCTGCACCCGTTGTGCGGCGCTAACAACGCTAGCGTCGGAATCTCGGCCCGACGCAATGCGACGGGCCGAATTCCGACACTAGTGCGAAAGTAGCCTTACAGTTCCTGCAAAGTGGACAGGATTTATATAGATCTCCTGCCCACTGTGGGTTTTCCCCATTTTGCATAAACTGACTTGAAATCCACAATATGTCAACTTCTCTAACTAATACACCGAGTTTTATGTGTGGATTTCCACCATACATTTGCATTAGAAGCAGATAATCCGCAGGCAGAAAGACGCACGTGCAGTTTATTATGTTTCCACTACAGAAAAGCATAAAAAATGCATCAATATGCATGACTGTATCAATAAAGTTTGGTCAAAGCCAAATACCAATACTATAAAAAGCAACTTTATTTAAAGCTTGACATGCCAACAAGAGACAAAAACTGCAGAGTAGAGGCGTAGCTAGGGTTTTGGTCCAGGGGGGACGAAGCTTCTAAGTGGGCCCCTAACCAGGTAACCTTGATTACAACTCGGTGACGTGCCCTAATGATGGAGGAGAACCTCAGCAGATGACCGCGCTGTTACTGAAGATAATCTCTATATAAAGACCAATATGGATATTACCCCCATATGGTCAGTGGTAGATACCAGCCCTACAGAACATATAAGAGATCACTGCACAGTTACAGATATTGTCTTACCGCTGACGTCCTTTCTGAAGGAATCGTTCATTTTTCCCTTCTTTTCCATCTGGCCCAGACCGACATGACAACTTCTTCCCGCCAGGACTCGTCTGCAGAGAATACAACAAAGACACATTTCACTTCTCATATTCCAGCCATCACCATCTATTCCCAACCCGCACAAACTCCTCATCCTGCTGATACCCCAAATACTGAGCCGCTGCTGCCGTATGTGTCCCTATTACTGCACCTGATACCCCAATACTGAGCCGCTGCTGCCGTATGCGTCCCTATTACTGCCCCTGATACCCCAATACTGAGCCGCTGCTGCCATGTGTCCCTATTACTGCACCTGATACCCCAATATTGAGCTGCTGCTGCCATATGTGTCCCTATTACTGCCCCTGATACCCCAATACTGAGCCGCTGCTGCCGTATGTATCCCTATTACTGCCCCTGATACCCCAATACTGAGCCGCTGCTGCCGTATGTGTCCCTATTACTGCCCCTGATACCCCAATACTGAGCCGCTGCTGCCGTATGTGTCCCTATTACTACCCGATACCCCAATACTGAGCCTCTGCTGCCGTATGTGTCCCTATTACTGCCCGATACCCCAATACTGAGCCTCTGCTGCCGTATGTGTCCCTATTACTGCCCCTGATACCCCAATACTGAGCCGCTGCTGCCATGTGTCCCTATTACTGCACCTGATACCCCAATACTGAGCCGCTGCTGCTGTGTGTCCCTATTACTGCCCGATACCCCAATACTGAGCCTCTGCCGTATGCGTCCCTATTACTGCACCTGATACCCCAATACTGAGCTGCTGCTGCCATATGTGTCCCTATTACTGCACCTGATACCCCAATACTGAGCTGCTGCTGCCGTATGTGTCCCTATTACTGCCCCTGATCCCCCAATACTGTGCCGCCGCTGCTGCCGTATGTGTCCCTATTACTGCCCCTGATACCACAATACTGAGCCGCTGCTGCCGTATGTGTCCCTATTACTGCCCCTGATACGGCAGCAGAGGTTCAGTATTGGGGTATCAGGGGCAGTAATAGGGACACATACGGCAGCAGAGGCTCAGTATTGGGGTATGTGTCCCTATTACTGCTCCTGACACCCCAATACTGAGACTCTGCTGCCGTATGTGTCCCTATTACTGCACCTGATATCCCAATACTGAGCCTCTGTTGCCGTATGTGTCCCTATTACTGCACCAGCTGTGTGATTCTCTGTGCCCTCTAAATTCTAAAGCAACTCTCTATATAGTAATGCCGGGTGCAAGTGCCCTAGAAAACAGTGCCCATATTTTGCCCCTAGAAAGTAATAATGCCCTGTGAGTCCCTTTGATAGCCACAGTAACCTGAGTTCCCCTATAACAATAAGTGCCTACTTTACATTTAATAAAGTCCCGAGTCTCCCCCTATACAGCTCCCCTTTACACAGCATGATGCTCTCTTATACACAGTATAATGCACCCACACAGTATACTGACTCCTTAGTAGCTCCCAAACTGTTTGATGGCTCCAACACTGTATAATGACCCACACACTGTAATCTCCACACTGTATGATGGTCCCCTAGATAGCCTCCATATACAGTAGCATAATGCACCAAATAGTCCACAATATAGTATAATGCACTCCCCATAGGCAGACTCTATAGCATAAGGCAGCCCCATAGGCAGACCCTGTAATAAGGCAGCACCCCCATATAGGCAGACCTTGTAATAAGGCAGTAGCCCCATAGGCAGACTCTGTAATAAGGCAGCTCCTATAGTCAGAGCCTGTAATAAGGCAGCACCCCCATTGTCACACCCTGTAATAAGGCAGCATCCCCATAGTCAGACCCTGTAATAAGGCAGCATCCCCATAGTCAGACCCTGTAATAAGGCAGCATCCCCATAGTCAGACCCTGTAATAAGGCAGCATCCCCATAGTCACACCCTGTAATAAGGCAACACCCCTATAGTCAAACCCTGTAGTAAGGCAGCACCCCCATAGTCAGACCCTGTAATAAGGCATCCCCCTTAGTCAGACCCTGTAATAAGGCAGCACCCCCATAGTCAGACCCTGTAATAAGGCAGCACCCCCATAGTCAGACCCTGTAATAAGGCAGCCCCCCATAGTCAGACCCTGTAATGAGGCAGCCCCCCCATAGGCAGACCCTGTAATAAGGCAGCACCCCCATAGTCAGACCCTGTAATAAGGCAGCACCCCCATAGTCAGACCCTGTAATAAGGCAGCACCCCTATAGGCGGACCCTGTAATAAGGCAGCCCCCCATAGTCAGACCCTGTAATAAGGCAGCACCCCCATAGGCAGACCCTGTAATAAGGCACCTTCCAGGTGCACGGAACCTCCGTCCTGATGAGACAATGTGCAACATGAGAGAAAAAAAAGGATCTTTGTTCCAGCTCCTTGAATAAAATCTTCAATTTTATTTCACGAATTAAAAATGACAAGACCGCACCAGACGTGCACACAGAAACAGCAGGGACGCGTTTCGATCGCAACAGCGATCTTTATAAAAGCTGTGATAAAGATCGCTGTTGCGATCGAAACGTGTCCCTGCTGTTTCTGTGTGCACGTCTGGTGCGGTCTTGGAGCATGTCTTGTCATTTTTAATTCGTGAAATAAAATTGAAGATTTTACTCAAGGAGCTGGAACAAAGATCCTTTTTTTCTCTAATGAGGCAGCACCCCCATAGTCAGACCCTGTAATGAGGCAGCATCCCTATAGGCAGACCCTGTAATAAGGTAGCCCCCCCATAGTCAGACCCTGTAATGAGGCAGCACCCCTATAGTCAGACCCTGTAATAGGGCAGCAGCACCCATTAAAAAATAAAGAATAAATACTCACTTCTCTCTTGGTTCCTGTGCTGCTCCCGCTAATCCCCTGACAGCGGGCGCCAGGCACAGATGTCATTGTGCCCGCTGTCAGTGTCGGCGACGTCAGACGGCGGGGGGCCCACTGCTGGCACCGGGCCCCCGCCTGCTCAGGGGCCCATAGCGGCAAAGCAGGGAGATCGATTCTTCCTGCTCTGCCGCAGAATGTAACTGTATCGGCGCGCTGCGCATGCTGATACAGTTACAGTAGCGTAGCTCCGGGTGGGGCCCCTCAGAGCACCGGGCCCTGGGCGCACGCACCCTCTGCTCCCCCGGTAGCTACGCTACTGCTGCAGAGTCGAAAACACAATGAAAAAAAAATATAAGTAACCTATTTTATCTAAAGTTGAGAATCTTGCCAAATATTCATTGTGGGAACGTAGCCTAAAATGCAACGGATACTGTGTCACTACAGAGCCCTGCTGGCTGGACTGCCACCTGCCCACTAGGGTTTTTTTTTATATCCACGGGTTCTATGATGCCACATATTTCGGATCACTGGTACAGACTATGTAGATGGGCTCTAACTAGTGATGAGCGAGTATACTCGTAGCACGGGTTTTCACGAGCACGCTCGAGTGATCTCAGAGTATTTGTTAGTGCTCGGAGATTTAGTTTTTGTCTATGCAGCTGCATGATTTATGGCTGCTAGACAGCTTGAATACATGTGGGGATTCCCTAGCAACCAGCCAACCCCCACATGTACTCAGGCTGGTTAGCAGCTGTAAATCATGCAGTTGCGTCAACAAAAACTAAATACTCGGAGATCACCCGAGCGTGCTTGGGAAAACCCGAGCAACGTGTATACTTGTATTCTGCATGCACAGTGACTCTGGTTGCTTCTAAGGTTCTATTCACACATCAGTATTTTTGATCGCTATTTCATCAGTGTTTGTATGCCAAACCCAGAGTGTTTCTAAGGCCGGTTTCACACGTCCTGATATTTCCGGTACCGGTAAACACAGTACCGGAGATATCCGTGTGGCACACGTGAGCAGCCCGTCTGCCGCATCAGGACCACACGGACGGCCGCCTGGAAGCAGCTCTACAGTAAGCGCTGTTCCCCTGCTTGTGGTGCTGAAGGGGCTGTCATCCCTTCTCCCCTGCTCGGCCGGCAGCAGCGCGATCAGGGGAGAATGAATGAAAGAAAAAACGACGTGGGTTCCCCTCTATATATTACAACCAACCCGGCAAAACTCACAGGTGCGGGCTGCTATTCTCAGGCTGGTAAGGGGCCATGGATATGCCCCCCCCCCCCCCCAGCCTAAAAAAAGCAGCCTGCAGCTGCCCAGAAAAGGCACATCTATTAGATGTCCCAGTTCTGGAGCTTTGCCCGCTTCTTCCCACTTGCCCTGTAGAGGTGACAAGTGGGGTAATGAGGGGTTAATGTCACCTTTCTATTGTAAGGTGACATTAAGCCGACTTAGTAATGGAGAGATGTCAATAAGACACCTATCCATTACTAATCCTATAGTTGTTAAAGGGTTAATCAAACACACCACACAGTTAGAAAAAAGTATTTTAATGAAATAAAACAATATACATATTTTTTCCATCTTTATTACTCTGCCATTCCAAGCGAAGCCCTCGATCTCCTGGAAAAAATGTAAAAAAAAATAAACCAACAATATACCAAACCTGTCCGTTGTACAGTCAGTCCCACGCAGTAATCCATATCTAGGCGTACTTACAGTTTACAACTGGGAGCGCTGCTAATGCGACCGCTCCCAGCTGTAAACTACTGGTGAATGAATGAAACGCTGGGAGCAGAGGTTTAGTGACTAGCGGTGACGTTACCGAAGCTGCGCTCCCTGGCGGCCTGTACTAAAATGATCTCTTCAGCATGGGAAAATCAGCTGCCATTTTCCCACGCTGAAGAGTTCATTTTAGAGCAGTGGACAATGGATGAAAGCCAGGTTCAGCATCACACGCAGGGGAACAGCGGCTTACAGTAGCACGGCTTCCCCAGCGGCCGCCCATGCGCACGGAGGACAGTGTACACTGTTCTCCGTGTGCACCTGTGCGGGACGTTTGGCGGGCCATTTGACGGGTAAAAAAGGACATGTCTGCGTGTTTTGCCCACGGTCGGTCAAAACACGCTGACATGTGCATAGACCCATTCATTTGAATGGGTCTACATGTGTCAGTGTCACCGGTAAGTGAGAAAGCTGTCATTACACATACAAGAGGCACTGACGTGTGAAACCGGCCTAAAACACAGAACCAGTGTCAGTTTTCAATTATACTTTTTCTCTGTAAATTCGACTCCAGGTTTTGGCATACAAACACTGATGCAAAATACTGAACAAATATTGATGTATGAATAAGCATTAAGGATTACAGTGTCCTGTTGTCAATGTGTTCATATTACGGCATGTCCACAAGGCAACAATGGCCAAACCCCCCCCAAATGTCTTATGTGAAGGCGACTTCTTTGCCATCTGTCTTCGATTTAGTTGTCTGAGGTTTTTTAGTGTTAAATCACAACTCTAAAACTGTTGTATGGCAGCTATTGGTGAGCAAACGTGCTATGATAACATGTTATCTGAGTATCTCAGGTTTGCTCGTATAATATCTTCGTGTCCCTGAGGCTGCATGATTCACGGCTGTTAGACAGCCTCCACACATGTGGGATAGCCTAACAAACAGGCAATCTCTGTGTGTGTTGCAGCTGTCTAACAGCCGCAGGAACGAGAACATATTATTCGAGCAAACCCGAGATACTCGGATAACACGTTATCGGAGCACGATCACTCATCACTAATAGCGGAAAGTCGCCAATTGAACAAATATTTTTGTCAAATTATTTATTTAAGAATTGATCTCATTGGAGCAAAGTTTTTTTGTACTTTTGTTAGGTAAAATTGCACAGAGGGAGCATTAAAAAAGTCATCTGTTAAATCATGAAAAGCACATCGGAAAATGCTGCATTTTTACCACACAATGGATGCCATAACAATGCAAAAAATAATGGCAGAATTGTATTTTTTTCACCTGCTTGAAATTTTTCTCTTTGTCATTTTTCAGTACATTATATGGTAAAATGAACAGCGGTTAAAGCTTCTCCTGCAAAACAACAAATCCCCATTCAGCTATGTAGATCAGGGGTGTCAAACTTCATTCCTCGAGGGCTGTAAACAGGTCATTATTTGGTAGGTGATTAAATTATCACCTGTGCAGTACAAGGAAATCCTGAAAACATGACCTGTTTGCAGGCCTCAAGGAATGCAGTTTGACACCCCTGATGTAGATGGAAAAATAAAAGTTATGGCTCTTGGAATAAGTGGATGAAAAAAGCGAAAGGAGAAAAAGTCCAGCTCATTTAAAGGGTAAGGCCACATTCACACGTTCCGTTTTATCCTGCGGGTTCTCCCGCAGCGGATTTGATAAATCTGCAGGGCAAACCCGCTGCGGTTATCCCTGCAGATTTATCGCGGTTTGTCCTGCGGGTTCCGCTGCGGGATTTACTCCTACTATTGATGCTGCATATGCAGCAATATGCAGGATCAATAGTAGTGTTAAAAATAATAAAATAATAACATACTCACCCTCTGATGTCCCGATCTCCTCGGCGCTGCAGGCGGCGGTCCGGTTCCAAAGATGCTGTGCGACCAGGACCTTCGTGACGTCACGGTCATGTGACCGCGACGTCACCGAACGTCCTGGTCGCATAGCAAACCTGAGACCGGACGGCCGCGTGCAGCGCTGAGACTTCAGAGGTGAGTATAGCTTATTTTTTATTTTAATTCTTTTTTTTTAACACAAATATGGTTCCCGGGGCCTGGAGGAGAGTCTCCTCTCCTCCACCCCCGGTATAACCCGCACATTATCCGCTTACTTCCCGCATGGTGGGCACAGCCCCATGCGGGAAGTAAGCGGATCAATGCATTTGTATGGGTGCAGAATCGCTGCAATTCTGCACAAAGAAGTGACATGGTCCGTCTTTTTTTCCGCAGCAATTCAGCGCGGTTTTTTTCGGGTTTTTCCGCATCATGTGCACTGCGGTTTCTGTTTTCCATAGGGTAACATTGTACTGTACCCTGCATGGAAAACAGCTGCGGAACCGCAGCGGCAAAATCGCCGCGGTTCCGCAGTAAAAACCGCATAGTGTGAACATGGCCTAAGACTTAATTCAGGGTTGTTGGTTTTTGTTTTTTTTTGCATATTAGAAAATGATGAACAATTTTTCATCAGGCTGCTAGATCTGACATGGTTCATAATTGGGCAGCTGTTATTTGACAAATAAATTGGTGAACATGAAAGAAAAAAAAGTAGTTTACCTGCCCATAGATTGGGGAATGAATGTAATGCAGGGGAACATAGCTACCTAGACTTGCGGTGCTGCGCCCCCTGCTGGCAGAACCTCATATGAACTCTAGCGTGGGAATTTTTTAGAATATTTTCCCACGCTAGAGTTCATCTGAGGTTATGCCAGCAGGGGGCGCAGCACCGCAAGTCTAGGTAGCTACTGCTAATGCAGCTCCTGGCTGTAAAAACTGGGGAATGAATGTAATGCATTAGCAGGCTCCTGGTTGTAAAATTATTTAACCACTTCAGATGGATTTACATCGTGGGACATGACTGTACGGCGGACAGGTATGGGATATTGCGTTTTTTTTATTTTAACTTTTTTTCAGAAGACAAGGGTCGTCATTTGGGTTTAGCGTATAATAAAGCTATTACAACACCATGTGTATTTATTTCATTAAAATACTTTTTTCCTAATGTTTGTTTTTTTTAACCCTTTATTAATATTGGATTAATAATGGATAGTTGTCTTATTGACACCTCTCCATTATTAACCAGGCTTAATGTCACCTTCCATTAGCAAGGTGATATTAACCCTTTATTACCCCATATCCCACTGCTACTTGGGAGTGGGAAGATAGATGTGCGTATTCAGGGGTTCCTTGGGGCAGATGGTTTTAGCCAGGGGGCCAATAACCATGGTCCCTCTCTAGGCTATTAATATCTGCCCTCAGTCACCGGCTTTCCCACTCTGGCAGAGAAAATTGCGCGGGAGCCCACGCCAGTTTTTTCCACAATTTAACCCTTTATTTTAACACCTAGAGCTCCCAAATTTTACACACACACACTTCTTACATTAGTAGTGAGGAATATGTAAAAAAATAAGGGATATGAAATGGTTTACTGTATGTAAACCAGGTCTCATATCCTGTCGGGTTTGATAAGGAGATAGCAAAAGCCGACAATTACCGGCTTTTCTGCTATCTAGCTCTGTATTAAATATATATATATACGGTATATATATTATACATATATATATGTCTCACTGTCACACATACATATATATATATATATATATATATATATATATATATATATATATATATATATAGACTGTATATATGCTTTCACAAATCTTTGAGGCCATGGATCCATTCTATGTCCATTTTGCAGGCCGCGAGAAAGTCTCGCCGTACGGATGCCATAGGGATGACACACGGATAATTTTTTGAGAAACTTTTCTGCGTATTACACCTGTAAATAATGGACCGTATTTCCCTACGCTAAGTGTGACGCCGGCCTTACATGCTCGCGCCGGAAGCACGTCACTAATCCCGCCCATCGGCATATCTCACATGACCACGGGTCGTTGATAAGTTGACATGACAACCTGGGGTCTGCAGCAGACTCCTGTGGTTGTCATTGCAAGATAGCTATGAGCGCCGCCCAGCGGTATGCACTCATGGCAACTAATCATTTTAGCTACGTAGAGCAGGGCTGAAGCCCTGCTGTGTGTAGACAACAGATTGAACGATCGCAGCTCCTAGCCTCCCATGGAGACTATTGAAGCAAGTTTTTAAAAATATTTAAAAAAATAAAAAAGTATGAAGCCACGTGCACACGTTGCGGAAAGTGGTGCGGATTTTTCCAGACTGATTTTGGTAAATCCGCAGGTAACCCGGCACTGTGCATTTCCTGCGGAATTACCGCCGATTTCCCATGATTTTGTGCAGATTCCACTTGCGGTTTTACACCTGTGGATTCCTATAATGGAGCAGGTGTAAACCGCTGCGGAATTCTCACAAAGAATTGACATGGTGCGGAATAACCACCGCTGCGTTTCTGCCTGTTTTTTTTCTGCAGCATGTGCACTGCGGATTTTGTTTTCCATAGGTTTACATGGTACTGTAAACTCAGGGAAAACTGCTGCCAATCCGCACCATAGCGTGTGCACATACCCTAATAGTTCAAATCACTACCTATTTGCCCCATTCAAAATAAAACCATAAACAAAAAAATTAAACATACATATATTTGGTATCGCCGCGTTCAGAATCGCCCGCTCTATCAAGATATAAAAATAATTAATCTGATCAGTAAATGGCATAACTAGAAAAAAATCAAAATGCCAGAATTACGTTTTTTTTTGGTCGCCGCAACATTGCATTAAAATGCAATAATGGGCGATCAAAAGATTGTATATACACGAAAAAGGTATCAATAAAAACGTCAGCTCGGCTTTCAAAAAAATAAGCCCTCACACAGTCACAGATCACGAAAATTGGAGATGCTTTGGTTCCTGGAAAATGGTGACTTTTTTATTTAAGTGATGAAAAAAAAATCCAAAGTTTCTTAAGTAAAAAATGAAGAACCAATACATGTGTTGCATCTACACACTTGTAATGATCTGGAAAATCATTATGGCAGGTCACTTAGCATTTAGTGAACATGGTAGAAATAGCACAACAAAAAAACAATTGTGGAATTCCACTTTTTTTGCAATTTTACATAACTTTGAATTTTTTCCCTTTTCCAGTACACTATATGGCAAAACCAATGGTGTCATTCAAAAATACAACTCATCCCACAAAAAAGCAAGCCCTCACATGGCTATATTAATGGAAAAATAAAAAAGTTATGGCTCTGGGAAGAAGGGGAGCAAGAAACGGAAACTCAAAAACGGAAAAACCCAAGGTCGCGGAGGGGTTGATTTCAGGTTTGTGCCTGTTAAAACTTTCAGCTTTGCTTTTTCGTGAAATTTATACTTTATCAGTTGCAGCACCCGTGACCCAGGAGTCCCCCCAATGATACGCATGAGCTGGTCGTTACCCCTTCTCTTTCGAAACGACCATTTTTCTTGCTCTGCAGGGATGCGGAGGGAAAACCTGCAGCCCATGAAATCATCAAACTCCTCATTCTCAATACTGACCACACGGTGCAAGGTCTACACTGCGAGACCACAGCCACATAGCACAGATACACTGATAAAATTGCCATGCCTGCTGACGTTATTAGCGATGGTAGCATCAGGTTCCCTTTAAATAGTAAAAACTTTATATTCCCAATATAAGCCTCCTACTATAAGCCAAGGAGACTGCAGGAAGCATGCTCTCACATGCGGAAACAAAGATTGTGGCATATGAGTAATAAAAGCCCTTGTGTTTGAGTATCAATGCATTGTCTCATTCATACCGGGTTTACTAAGGAATTTCACCACTGAAGATTCCACGTAATGAAAGCGCTCAACAAGTGGAGACTGCAGCCGAACGTTCCTACATAGACAGGCTGGTGCATGCCAAACGTCAGTCCCAATAGGAGGGTGAAGCGTAATACTATTCCGCTATTTAGCCGGATGGCTTATGCTTGCCGCAGGCAATTCTGCAACTCATAAAAAGAGACAAATAAACCTTGTCATTACCTGCCAGCATCCACTAGTACAAGGAGGAGTAATAGGAGGATTGTGGCAGCCAAACCAGTCTATAACCTAAATCTGCTCGGGCTTGTGGTCAGGAGAGAATTCATAAGGAATCGGAAATAGAAAATCAAAGACCTCTACTTCATGGAGTGTGGAACCTCCATTGGGGTATGTGCACGTGGGACTTATCAGCGATACAGGATTTCCTCAGAGAATTCAGCACCAAATTACACAGATTTTGTTGTGGAATTGCAGCAGGTTTCACTCTGCATAAATTAACATATCCACAGCACCAGGTGAGAGGTTTTAAGCGAATCTGCCCAGTATCCGTATTTGCACGACAAAGGCGCCCCATAAAATGAGCACCGTGTACAGCGATGTCAAAACGCCACTGCTGTGCCCACGTCACTTCTTTAGGTGCTACAGGGCTCATTCTTCAGATGGGTTCCACTGGTAAGCCGTCCACATTCTATATTTAACAGTACAGCGTGGGACCGCCTCAGGAAAACGTCCACCAGCATATCGCTGAAGCAGCTTTGCCTGGGAAACCCTGCCTTTTACATGACGCTATGTGCACATACCCTAACACTAAAAGCGCATGTTTTTCCTATAAAAATAAAGAAAAGGTAATGGGAAAAACACCAGAAAAAAAGCCATATTATAGAAAAAATAAATAACTCATAAAACATCATTTGTCTAAATAGTAATTAATGGGAACCTGTCAGCATGTATTTATTGGCACCCATGAAGATTAAGTACATAATATGGAATAACTCCTGAAAAAAATGAATCAAGTGAAACAGATTTTTTTGTATAGAGCACTCGTGTTTATATACGAAAAACAATGGGAGGGAAAATAGAAAAGCCTAACACCCTTGCTGTTACACTGATATTGGCACCTTTACATTAAATTAGTATGGAAACACATTTTGACTCGCTTGTGGAAAATCACAAATGAGAATCACCTGTGATTAATTGTCGGTGCCCATGTGACATGAATTAGCCAATGAATGATTACTTTAGTGTTTTAAAAAGCCACATGGCAGACCCTGTTCCTTTGTCACAATGGTGAAGAGAAAGGAGCTGTCTGAGAACATCAGAACTGCTATTACTAGCAAACAGAAGACTTCCAAAGGGTATAAAAAGGGTATAAGCCCAGCTCGAAAGACCTTGGTATCCCAGTTTCAACAGTGGGCACTGTTATTAAAAAGTTTGCTAAAAATGGAATTGTCAAGAACCTCGCTGGACGTGGGGGAAAGAGGAATAAATTGACAAGAGATATCTTCAAAGGTTGGTGCGAATGGTGGAAAAAACACATCAAACACCCAAAGAACTGAAGGCCAACCTGGAACAGTCAGGGGTCATAGTTTCAACAAGTATCATACGCAGCACACTAAATCAAGCAGAGCTCTATGGCCAAAGGCCAAGGAAGAAACAATTGCTGAAGAAAAACATTAAAAGGAACCACTGATCTTTGCCAAAGAATACCTTGACAAACCACAATCCTTCTGGGAAAATGTTCTGCAGACAGATGAAACAAAAATAGAGCTTTTTGGTAATGCAAAGCAACAGTTTGTTTACCGATGGAACAATGAAGATTATAAGGAAAAGAACACCCTACCAACAGTTAAGCATGGTGGAGGATCCATAATGCTGCGGGGTTGAATTGCTGTGTCTGGAACGGGAGGCCTTGACCGTACCACAGGGATCATGAAATCAGAGAATTATCAAGAGATTTTACAGCGAATTTTCCTACCCAGTGCAAGAAAACTTGGTTTGAGCATATGATCATGGGTTCTCCAGCAAGACAATGACCCAAAGCACACATCCAAAATTACACAGGAATTATTGAAAAATAAAAAATGGAGTGTTTTAAAATGGCCAGCAATGCGTCCTGACTTCAGTCCCATTGAAAATCTTTGGGGTGAGCTGAAATCTGCCAACAAACTGCAAAGGAAGAGTGGGAGAAAATACCAGCTGAGAAGAGCAAGAAGCTTACAGATGGCTACAAGAAATGTCCGGACGCTGTCATCAATGGAAAAGAGTGTGCAGACAAGTATTAATTAGGGGGGCCTTTATTGCTGAACATGCTGTTTATTCTGTTCCTTCTTTGAAATTGCAACATAAGTTGAAAAATAATGTTTTATTTTAGTATTTTGTTGGACCACAAATTAAAAAACCCTGAGGATATAACTTTGGTATATTTCCATTCATTTCTGAAGATATTGTACTGTCTATGAAAAAAAAGAAGGGGTGCCTATAACGATGGGCAGCACTGTAGAAGTAGTGGTATAGCTGTGTAGAGGCTTGTCCCCTAAAAACACTTTTCAACAGATCACATGTGGCAGTCATGGGAAATCTAGGATAGAGGCCATATGCAAATTATGCTGGAAGTGCATTAGGGGTGTGTTAAAGCATCTGGAAAAAGGGAAAGAACCTATACAGCCTTAGCACTTCTACTAAATGGAGAAACGTGCTGTCAGGGTGCATTTAATGTAAAATCTGATGGCATCTGGCTTGGAAAAAGCTCAATGATTTTTAAGTTTTTTGTTTATTCTTTTGTCTATGCTTTACACACAAACATTTACCCTATATAAAACTCAATAAAAAGGATTAATAAAAACGCTACACATAAAGCATGCTATGTCTTAGAAAAAAATGGCAGGAAAATGCAGTAAGAAATGCTGAATTGTTTGCAAAGATAATCCCAATTCATCATTTGTCTTCTGGTTTTTTTCGTGGCATTCTTTGTTTTTAAGTCAAAATTCTTCAAAATGGTGCACACAGGTTCAATTAAAAACCCTTTATTTTTCGTCATTTTACAATATTTATACCTTTTTGAAACAAAGTCATGTGAGCCGTTAAAATGTTGTGCGCAACTCTAACCTTTGTGCAGAATTTTCAGTACCTAATTTAAAAAAAATCAAGGGGGTAAGTAAAGTACATTTGTGCAAATATTTTGTTGTATTTCTTTAAAAATTGCAAATAATGAATCAGCCGCAAACATCTGGAGTGGAAAAATGACTACAAAATAGGTGAAAAAAAAAATGGAATGGTATGTGGTTACAGCATCTTTTCCAGGCGTCTTTCGTAATTTCTTTTAACCATTTCAGGCTTTGAAAGCCTTAATGAGTCTAAAAATGACCTGACCATGGCTACCACAAGAAAACGTCTAAACAGATCGCAAAGATGATGCTTCCAGAAAACAATGCAGGCATTTTCCTGAAGCATCTTCTGCTTCAAAAACTACGCAGGTACAACCATTGTGTGTGTGTGTCTGAACCTTAAAAACTATTAATATAGCCAGGAATATGTCATAACATAACTGCACCATGTGGAGACAAGTTAGTAATATGGGGGAATCAAAGGGAACCTTTCACGTCCACATATTAACTTGCAGATATAGGGTTAATCTGCAGGTTAGTAGCATTCTGAAACTGCCTCCCGCCCATACTGAGAGCCCGGCTAATGGGGAGAAATGGGACTTTATTCCTCCTGGCAGATGTGGTATCATTCATTCATACAAGTCTAAGGGTGCATTCAAAACATCAGACTGCACTCGGATTTCATCCAAGAGCAGTCGGATATACGCCGACTCACAGAATGGAGTAATGAAGTTCTCCATCTTCTCCACTCCTGTGATCCCACTGCTGCATGCAAGAAAATCGGATGACAGTAAAATGTCACTCGGCTCACGCTCACAGCCAAGGGTCATTTCCATATAGCATCTGATTCTCTTGCATGAAAGAATCATCAAATGATATATGCTGGTGTGAGCGAGCCCTAACCTGCAGATTAACCCCATAACTGCAGGATAATAGCGTTTGGGGACATGAAAGGTTCCCTTTAAGTCCATGTTTGTTCAGTATTTGGTCAGTATTTTATATCACTATTTGTAAGCCAAAACCAGGAGTGGGTGATGAATGCAGAAGCGGTGACGTGTTTCTATTATATTTTACCTTTTTTTGCTCCACTCCTGATTTTGTCTGCCTAATAGAAATCATGGAACTGATTCATCAAAGCTTTCATGTCAGAATTCTAGTGTAAAAGCTTTGAAATGTCACAAAATTTAGAATCTCCCCGCTCTGTCAAAATGTCTGGAGCTGGGGCAGAGCAAGGAGGCGACCACAGCTCGCGACATCCATAAAAAAGTAATTGAATTGATCTGAGTTCATTGTTTCTGAAGTCCGATGACCTTTCTGATGGCATCGCGAGCGTGAGAACTATCAGTGAGGTCAAAGGAGTTAACTGGATGTGAACTCGGCTCAACTTAACATGTCACCGAAAGGCACTAAGCTGAGCAAGCATGCAAAGCTCAGCGTCTCTGCTGGATGGCAGGATGCTGGTCACAGCATCCACCAATGCAGCTGGCCATCTAGATGTAGCAGAGCTAGACGTGTCGCGGGACAATTAGATTAACTTATTGTCAGACAGGTGAGGAATATGGTTGTTTATTATTTTACAGGGGACATTGGTTTCAGTGGATTGGGTATAAGGTGAGTACAAGTGTTTTTGGTTAATTTAGAGTCAATAAAGGAGTCTGTGTCATTTGTTCACATAAAGGATTTTATTCTGGGTGTTATTTCTTTGATAATTTGATTAAGGGGTTAGCAATGGGGGCATTTTATAGACGCCTCTCTGTCACGATTCCCCTGACCGCTGTCACCAATGGGTCAGGATTCACAGCGTGACCGTCACCCCTACATCACGGGTTGGGGTGACTTTAGGCCAACAGACGGCTATCACATGTGCAGGGGGGCTTATCTTAGTTATCCCTCCACTCCACGACGTGATGAAAAAAACCACACACAAGGCTATTGACCTCTTAGTTTACAGCAGGGGCTTATTTTAGGTATCCCACTGCTTTTCTATGTACCACGAACTGCAGGAATTTATGTATATCCCGCTTACAGTTCCACTTAACACTTGCAGCTCTCTGGCGCCCCCCTTACTCTCAGGTCAGATTAGGTACTGCACCCTGGGTAATTAGTCGCCAGAAAGGCTGCCTGCTATGTACTGGCTATTGGGCACGCTGCAACGACGCGATAACTACTCCCACTTAGGCAGGATCAATAATTATCAATGCCGCAGTCGCTATAACGCCACCCAACTACCCGGTACAAAACGTATGCTGCCACCAGTTTCGATTAAACGGGTCCGAAGCTAACCCAACACAGTAGCGTAATTCTCTTCAAGAGACTTAGGGTACGGTTTAGAACAGGAGAATGAACTAACATATAATAGTATATCCCATTGAAAAATTAGGCAGTGCTTTATCAAAAATATTTTATAAAGATGTTACAAATGAGACAATTGCAAATATGTACAAGGGTAATTATGAAATAAACAGGGATTAAATTAGAAAAGTATCACTCACATGTTCAAAGCATTGCAGGCAAGCAGGCTAGTGGAGTTTTCCATATGTCCCAGCTCATTAGGACGGGCTGCTGGCTTCAGGAGAAGACAAGAAGTCCAGAAGAAGAAATCAAGCAGAGAGACTGAGCTGGGGAGCCTGCCACAACTTAATACCTTAAGGCTTTGACATCACAGAAGGGCTGGCTTATCCAGACCCTCCTCTCTCTACATTCTGAGTACTTCAATCTTAAATTTATCTACTTGCTATAACTTCGCTACAACACATGACAGAGTCAGACCAAACCTATCATTCATCTCGGATTAACGTGAGCATTCTAATGAGATCAAATATGTCCTATCTGGGATACATATTTACAGAGAAAACCCTACTTCTTTACCAGACGGAGTTAGAAGCCCGAGTTTCAAGGGATGGGTAGATACACCGAGTGAGGATAAGAATATACAGTGGGGCAAAAAAGTATTTAGTCAGTCAGCAATAGTGCAAATTCCACCACTTAAAAAGATGAGAGGTGTCTGTAATTTACATCATAGGTAGACCTCAACTATGGGAGACAAACTGAGAAAAAAAAATCCAGAAAATCACCTTGTCTGTTTTTTTAACATTTTATTTGCATATTATGGTGGAAAATAAGTATTTGGTCAGAAACAAACAATCAAGATTTCAAGGACACCAGAAACACAATTGTAGCCCTGCACCAGGCTGGGAAGACTGAATCTGCAATAGCCAACCAGCTTGGAGTGAAGAAATCAACAGTGGGAGCAATAATTAGAAAATGGAAGACATACAAGACCACTGATAATCTCCCTCGATCTGGGGCTCCACGCAAAATCCCACCCTGTGGGGTCAGAATGATCACAAGAACGGTGAGCAAAAATCCCAGAACCACGCGGGGGGACCTAGTGAATGAACTGCAGAGAGCTGGGACCAATGTAACAAGGCCTACCATAAGTAACACACTACGCCACCATGGACTCAGATCCTGCAGTGCCAGACGTGTCCCACTGCTTAAGCCAGTACATGTCCGGGCCCGTCTGAAGTTTGCTAGAGAGCATTTGGATGATCCAGAGGAGTTTTGGGAGAATGTCCTATGGTCTGATGAAACCAAACTGGAACTGTTTGGTAGAAACACAACTTGTCGTGTTTAGAGGAAAAAGAATACTGAGTTGCATCCATCAAACACCATACCTACTGTAAAGCATGGTGGTGGAAACATTTTGCTTTGGGGCTGTTTCTCTGCAAAGGGGCCAAGACGACTGATCCGGGTACATGAAAGAATGAATGGGGCCATGTATCGTGAGATTTTGAGTACAAACCTCCTTCCATCAGCAAGGGCATTGAAGATGAAACGTGGCTGGGTCTTTCAACATGACAATGATCCAAAGCACACCGCCAGGGCAACGAAGGAGTGGCTTTGTAAGAAGCATTTCAAGGTCCTGGAGTGGCTTAGCCAGTCTCCAGATCTCAACCCTATAGAAAACCTTTGGAGGGAGTTGAAAGTCCGTGTTGCCAAGCGAAAAGCCAAAAACATCACTGCTCTAGAGGAGATCTGCATGGAGGAATGGGCCAACATACCAACAACAGTGTGTGGCAACCTTGTGAAGACTTACAGAAAACGTTTGACCTCTGTCATTGCCAACAAAGGATATATTACAAAGTATTGAGATGAAATTTTGTTTCTGACCAAATACTTATTTTCCACCATAATATGCAATTAAAATGTTAAAAAAACAGACAATGTGATTTTCTGGATTTTTTTTTCTCAGTTTGTCTCCCATAGTTGAGGTCTACCTATGATGTAAATTACAGACACCTCTAATCTTTTTAAGTGGTGGAATTTGCACTATTGCTGACTGACTAAATACTTTTTTGCCCCACTGTATATTTTCGTATTTCTAGCTTAAATCGTTTGCCTAATATCTAACAAAAACTAAACAAAGAATCTTTCATGGATCCTTGAAGTTTCTACTTCACTGATAGCTGAACAAGAGCTTACACAGGAAATGCCGGTCGTAAATTCCGTTCGGCCATAAAACTCCCCACACTCTATGAGAAGGAAAGCCAGGAATTGGCAGCTACAAATTGTTACTCCAAGAAGGGGGGCTTAGCCCACGCAGGCTAGCAAGAGAACTACTTATGATATTTCATACCATATCGTGACACCTCCCCCTTTTGGTGTGCGCTAGGGAGGTAGAACCCGACGGTATGCCTCCATGGGCACCTCAGTAGGTTCACCCTGGCGGGAGAGTCCATCTGCATTCCCATACTCCCTGCCCGTTTTGTGTTCAATGGTGAAGTCAAACTGCTGAAGGGCAAGGCGCCAGCGTAGCAACCTGCCGTTGGTTCCACACATGGCGTTTAGCCAGCGCAGAGGGTTGTGGTCGGTCACCACAGTGAAAGTGTGACCGTACAAGTAGGGCTGCAAGCGCTGCAGGGCCCAGACTATGGCCAGGCACTCCTTCTCGATTGTGGAGTAGGCCACTTCCCTCGGCAAAAGTTTCCGGCTCAGGTATAACACGGGGTGCTCTTGGTCCTCCGAGTCAACCTGGCTGAGCACAGCACCAAGGCCAAACTCGCTGGCGTCGGTCTGCACCAAGAACGGTCGACTGCTTTCAACACAGGGGCGTTGCACAGTGCGGTTTTCAACGCCTGGAAGGCCCCCTCACAGCCATCTGTCCAGTTGACGATGTGGGGTAGCTTCTTCCTGGTGAGGTCCGTCAAAGGTTTTGCCAGGCTACTATAGTGCTGTACGAAGCGCCTATAGTACCCTGCAGTGCCCAAGAAGGACATCACCTGTTTCTTGGTCACGGGAGTGGGCCAGTTCACGATCACTCCCACTTTGTCAGGTTCTGGCTTCAGGGTGTTCCCGCCTACCCAGTGCCCCAGGTAGTGAACCTCCCTCATGCCCATCTGGCACTTTCCCGGCTTGATAGTCAGTCCTGCTTGGTGAATTCGCCTGAGCACCTCCTCGAGATGCTGCAGGTGTTCCTTCCAGGAGGGACTGAAGATGGCAATGTCATCCAAGTACGCCACGGCGTACGTCTCCAGTCCCTGAAGCAGGAGGTTGACCATCCTCTGGAAAGTGGCAGGGGCATTCTTCATGCCGAAGGGCATGACCGTGGACTCGTACAGTCTGAAGGGCGTGATAAAGGCGGACTTCTCCTGCGCCTCGGGGCTCAGGGGAATCTGCCAGTATCCTCTACTCAAATCCATTATTGTCAGGTATTTTGCGCCAGCTAACTTCTCAAGCAGCTCCTCGATGCGCGGCATGGGGTGCGCGTCAGAGGCTGTGATGGCGTTGAGCCCCCTGTAGTCCACGCAGAACCGGGTGGTCCGGTCCTTCTTTGGCACGAGAACTACAGGTGAGGCCCACGCACTCTTTGACCGTCGAATCACCCCCAGCTGTAACATCTCATCAATCTCTTGGCGCATAATCTGCTGCACCTGGTCAGAGATTCGATAGGGTGCTCGCCGTAGTGGGGCGTCATTCCAGGTGTCCACCTCGTGGACTGCTAACTCAGTCCTCCCAGGTCGGTTGGAGAACACGACCCGGAAAGGTTCCAGTGTGGTTTGCAACTGCACCCGCTGGGGTTCAGTTAACGAGGCACTTACCTCCACATCCTCGATGGACCCATTGGCCTTGGCTTGGGCCAGCAAGTCCAGGAGGGTGTCTTCCTCACCGTCTTCGGGCAAGCTGCAGACCGGTAGGACGAAAAGTTCACGTTCGTGATGAGTCTTCATCATGTTGACGTGAAAGGCCTTTCGCCTACTCCGAGCGTGGTCAAGCGTGACCACGTACGTGACCGGGTTGAGCTGTTGGTGGACGACGTACGGGCCCTCCCAGGCTGCCTGAAGCTTATCCGTTGGTACGGGGACCAGCACCCACACCTTTTGACCCACGTGGTAGGTCCGCTCCTGGGCGTTCTGGTCGTACCAGTGCTTCTGATCAGCCTGAGCTTGCGTCATGTTGTCATGCACCAACTGCGTCAAGGTCTGCATCTTGTCACGGAAGCGCATGACATACTCCACTATGGACACTTCAGAAGGGTTCAACTCCTCTTCCCAGGATTCTCTTACCAACCCAAAGGGTCCCCGGACTCGCCTGCCGTACAGGAGCTCGAAGGGGGAGAACCCCGTCGAGGCCTGCGGAACCTCTCGGTAAGCGAACAGCAGGTGTGGGAGGTACCGCTCCCAGTCGCGCCCTTGGGTCTCAACCAGCATGCGTAGCATCTGTTTGAGGGTACCATTGAAGCGTTCACACAAGCCATTGGTCTGTGGGTGATACGCACTCGATACCAGGTGCTTCACCTGCATTCTCTTACAGAGAGCCTCCATTAGGCGAGACATAAATTGGGTCCCTTGATCAGTAAGCATTTCCCTGGGAAATCCTACACGTGAAAAGATAGCCAACAGGGCATCCGCCACCTTATCTGCCCTAGTTGACGACAGAGCTACTGCCTCTGGGTACCGGGTAGCATAGTCTACCACAGTAAGGATGTATTGCTTTCCAGAGCTGCTGGGGACGGCCAGCGGGCCCACAATGTCCACCGCGATCCTCTGGAAAGGCTCCTCTATCACTGGCAAAGGGATCAGGGGAGCCTTAAGAGCAGGCCCCGCCTTCCCCACTCTTTGACAAGTGACACAGGAGCGGCAGTAGTTTGACACATCTGTCCCCATCTTAGGCCAATAGAAGTGTTGAGACAGCCGGGCCTTAGTTTTGCTGATCCCCAAGTGTCCAGCTAGCGGGATCTCATGGGCAATCCGCAACAACTCACCCCGGAATTGCTGGGGGACGACCAACTGTCTTTCCCTCAACCACTCCTTTTGTGATTCTCCGGGTACTGTCTCCCGGTATAACCTTCCCCGTTCCCAGAACACCTTCTCCTTATCAGTCTCGGAGAAGGGCGTCCCGGCAAGTTGTCTCAAACTCTCTAGGATCGCATCTGTGTGCAGAGCGGCCTGAAACTCCTGGCTAGGGGAAGCCAGAAGCGACGTCCGGGTCCCTTCCCCACGGGAACCCTCTTGGACCTGCTCTGGGTCCACCTCTGGTTCAGTCACAGTAATGACTGAGGAGGGTCCGGAAGGCAGACAGTTATCTGCATTCCGGGCACTCTGACTGCGGGTGACAGCAGCTACGTAGGCTGTCTCCCCGGGGGTTTCTACAGTCCCATCAGCCGGCGCTGCTATGAGCTCTACCTCCCCATCCACCCCCAACACTCCAGGGGCAGTGCTAATTATGGGCCAGTTACCTTCCTCGGTGGCACTGGTCACCTTCATGGCGTCACCTTGCTCACGGTTCCCATGCATCTCCCCATTTCCTGTAGCACCGACACTTGCCCCTGTTAGGGGTTCCTCAGCCGTCTCACTCCGCAGAGCGACGTGGCTGGGCACGCCTGTACCTATGGACACATTAACCTTCACAGAAAAATCATTATCAGGTTCAGCTGGCACAGGTACAACATTTTCACCATCAATCCTAGGAAAAAAATGGTTAATAGATGCATCGTTACAAGATAAAGCATGGTCAGGTAACACATGCGATCTCTCATCATCATCATCATCATCATCATCATCATCAGGGTTAACGTTACCCTTATTAGTATATTGGGGAGGGGTATCAGTGACGTAGTGGGCAACCAACCTCCCCAAATCAGTCCCCAACAAAACATCAGTGGGCAAATTATCAGACAGCCCCACTTCCTTCACCCCGCTCCCGGCACCCCAATCAATAAAAACCCGGGCCATCGGTAAGGGACAGCTGATGCCCCCAATCCCAGTGACAGTTAGGGTTTTCCCCGGAATGATTTCTTCAGCGGCCGCCAGTTCGGGTCGGATGAGGGTTCGTTCAGCCCCGGTGTCCTTGAGGCCTGTAGCAACATGGCCTCCCATAGTGACGGGCTGTACGTTGTCACACACCCTCCCAACCACACCACCCACCAAAAGAACTGCTGCATTAGACCCTGGGGCCTTGGCTGGGGTGTTCTTCTGCTTGGCTGGGCAGTAGGTACTGATATGACCAGTCTGATTGCAGTGGTAACACTTGCGAGGTTCGGTGGTAGGTCTGGTGCTGTTGGCTACGGGGACAGGACCTCTGGTGTGCTGGCTGGCAGGGGTACTGGCGTTGGTTGCAGGCTTACCCCCTCTCCAGCTGGTGGTGACTGGCTTCCGCGCTTCCGATCTACGGTTGGCCTCATAGGCATCGGCAATCTGCGCTGCTTTCGTCATGTCTTTGGGTTCTCTGTCCATCACGAACTGTCGCACCTCAGCTGGGCAAAGATGAAAGAACTGGTCTTTGATCATCAGGTCTCGCAGCTGTGCAAAGGTGGTCACTGACAGTCTTTGGGTCCACTGGTCAAAGTGGGTCCCCAGTCCATGCACCACATCACTGTAACTGTCGTGTGGGCCACGTTGGAGGGTCCGGAACTTTCTACGGTACACCTCGGGTGTAAGCTGGTACTTGGCTATCAGAGCCTGCTTGATGGCCTCATAGTCACCATCTTGTTCTTGAGGGAGGGCAGCAAACGCCTCCAGAGCTTTACCTCTCAGCCCTGGTGTCAGGTATCGTGCCCATTCATCTGTAGGCAGTCGGTACTGTCTGCAGGCTTTCTCAAAGGCCCGCAGAAAAGTGTCCAAGTCTCCGTCCTTCTCCATAACAGGAAAGTGATCGGGCCGGGGCTTAGGTATCTGAGCGCTGCTGGGCTCACGGCTGGACTGGGACGACCCCTGCATTTGCAGTTGGGCTAACTGCAGCTGGTACTCCCGCTCCGCTTGCCGCTCGGCTCGCTGGGCCTCTCGCTCGGCTCGCTCATGGTATTGCTGAATCAGCTGCCGACGTCCCTCTAGGTCATCTGCGGCGCATTGTTGCAGAGCCAGCTGCAGGAGGAGGTCTGCGCCCCCCTGGTTGCCACTAGGGCCCGTATTCAGTGGTTGGACCTCTGCTGCAGCACCATGTTCGCTTGTGCTGGCTTCTGCGGCCTGGCTTGGTCTGCTTCAAATTGCACCAGTTCAGCGACCATTTGAGTCTTGGTCTTACCCTGGGGGTTCAGGCCATGGCACGTGCATATCCCAGCAAGAAAGTCCTTCTTCTGCTGGTTGTACCAGGCTTCCCCTTTCGCAGCCATGGTTGCCAAATAAAAGATAGGATAGAAAAACGAAGAGAAAGGGAAGGGATAATTACCAGTACGCAATTGTCTCACAACTAAAATGCACTGAGTTCGTTCTTCAAACTTATTTGCGCAGAGTCCTCGCAAGAACTTTCTGCAAGTTTTTAGTGAGAGGAATGATTACTCAAACTAAATCACTAATGCTCTAAGATATCCCACCGCCTTGCCACCAGTTGTCACGATTCCCCTGACCGCTGTCACCAATGGGTCAGGATTCACAGCGTGACCGTCACCCCTACGTCACGGGTTGGGGTGACTTTAGGCCAACAGACGGCTATCACATGTGCAGGGGGGCTTATCTTAGTTATCCCTCCACTCCACGATGTGATGAAAAAAACCACACACAAGGCTATTGACCTCTTAGTTTACAGCAGGGGCTTATTTTAGGTATCCCACTGCTTTTCTATATACCACGAACTGCAGGGATTTATGTATATCCCGCTTACAGTTCCACTTAACACTTGCAGCTCTCTGGCGCCCCCCTTACTCTCAGGTCAGATTAGGTACTGCACCCTGGGTAATTAGTCGCCAGAAAGGCTGCCTACTATGTACTGGCTATTGGGCACGCTGCAACGACGCGATAACTACTCCCACTTAGGCAGGATCAATAATTATCAATGCCGCAGTCGCTATAACGCCACCCAACTACCCGGTACAAAACGTATGCTGCCACCAGCTTCGATTAAACGGGTCCGAAGCTAACCCAACACAGTAGCGTAATTCTCTTCAAGAGACTTAGGGTACGGTTTAGAACAGGAGAATGAACTAACATATAATAGTATATCCCATTGAAAAATTAGGCAGTGCTTTATCAAAAATATTTTATAAAGATGTTACAAATGAGACAATTGCAAATATGTACAAGGGTAATTATGAAATAAACAGGGATTAAATTAGAAAAGTATCACTCACATGTTCAAAGCATTGCAGGCAAGCAGGCTAGTGGAGTTTTCCATATGTCCCAGCTCATTAGGACGGGCTGCTGGCTTCAGGAGAAGACAAGAAGTCCAGAAGAAGAAATCAAGCAGAGAGACTGAGCTGGGGAGCCTGCCACAACTTAATACCTTAAGGCTTTGACATCACAGAAGGGCTGGCTTATCCAGACCCTCCTCTCTCTACATTCTGAGTACTTCAATCTTAAATTTATCTACTTGCTATAACTTCGCTACAACACATGACAGAGTCAGACCAAACCTATCATTCATCTCGGATTAACGTGAGCATTCTAATGAGATCAAATATGTCCTATCTGGGATACATATTTACAGAGAAAACCCTACTTCTTTACCAGACGGAGTTAGAAGCCCGAGTTTCAAGGGATGGGTAGATACACCGAGTGAGGATAAGAATATATATTTTCGTATTTCTAGCTTAAATCGTTTGCCTAATATCTAACAAAAACTAAACAAAGAATCTTTCATGGATCCTTGAAGTTTCTACTTCACTGATAGCTGAACAAGAGCTTACACAGGAAATGCCGGTCGTAAATTCCGTTCGGCCATAAAACTCCCCACACTCTCTGAGAAGGAAAGCCAGGAATTGGCAGCTACAAATTGTTACTCCAAGAAGGGGGGCTTAGCCCACGCAGGCTAGCAAGAGAACTACTTATGATATTTCATACCATATCGTGACACTCTCCATTACTAACCCCTAGGTTTAATGTCACCTGACAATATAAAGGTGACATCAACCCCAATACTATTACTCCACTTGCCACTGCACCAGGGCAAGTGGGAAGTGCGAGGCTAAGTGCCACATTTGCTGCATCTTATGGATGCACCATTTCTGGGACAGAAGAGAGCTGATGATTTTAGTCTGAGATGGAGCCAGTACCCATGGCCCCTTCCTAGGCTATTAATATCAGCCCGCAGCTGTCTGCTTAGCCATTACTGTAAGCTACACATCCAAAGAACTAATTATATAATATATATATAGAAGAAGATTTCCTTGGAAAACTATGTGTAAATGACAGATAATTATTCTAAGTAAAAGCTTATGTTAAAATCGCATTTGCATTTAAATCGGATGTCATTTGGATGCTAGGTGATAAAAATCGCATTGTACTCGCAAGAAAATCGCATGACGCTTGTCCCACTTTTCAGGACCGACATTGGACAGTTTTTTTTATGGGTATGAGCCCTAACAACCTGGTCTTCATTAATTTCACCCCACGTCTTTTTCTTATCAAAGTAATCAAGACAATTATAGTTCTTAACGAGTAATGTCCCTATGCAGTCTGCTCTACTGATAAATATGATTACTGCACTTTGGTTACTATTTTCTTTATTATACAATGTTGTTTTAGTGTTAGAACAGGGTTCTAATATATTCACTTTCCAAGAATATATCATACCATAAAATGCAAATATGCTAAAATGTGGAAAGCAGCCCGCTGACACAGTTGACTACACTGTTTGCTTTGTACGGTATGATTTATTTGTGCAGCCAACACCTTTATTTAATGCTGTTTGTAGAAGTCAGTCATGCTACAAGGAAATTCATTTATATGACCGGAAAAAAATATGTTACTGAAAGCAATGACATGGAGATGAGGCTTTATATCTTTTCTTATGTTGTTCAAGACTTGTAAAAATCATAATGCAACCAGTCTTTCCAGCTCCGAGCTCATGTACACAACACCATGTGCAGAAGCCCAGAACGCCAGCACGAGGTCCTATGGGGCTCTATGGTCCCCCCAGCAGCCATTCTACTCTCCACCAGAAGGGATAACCAGATACGGGTATGTAAACATTTTTTTATTTTGGTCAACAGAGCCATCGAATTTCCTAGGCGGCGCTGCTTTAGGAAAAAGCCAGCAGTCCTTTTCCTGAAGAGGCTTTATTGGTGGCTTATTTGTCTTTTTTTGCCATACTTTCCACTATAGTGGTGACTGTGTTCCTAGTGGAAGCCGCCCGAAAGCGGACACGCTACTTGAACATGTACAGCAATGTAGTTTTGTGGCACTTTTTTGCAGGTGGGATCCAGGTGGAATCTGCCTAAAAATCATGTTGTGTGCACATATTCTAACTTTTTAATACAGTTTTTATAAATGTGATCTCATACATTCTAATTCAATCTAATCACATGCAAAGTGCCATGGAATAAATGGCGCTATTATAATAATACGTAGAGAAATGATGTACCCATTTGTACAGCATAGCTCCATGGTACACAATGGATGGCATATTCTAAATACATGTAATCTTGTGCATGATGCCTAAAGTACCAGCTCTACTATCTTGGTTTCTGACCATTTAATCTATATCAAAGTGACTGGGAAATATGACTAATGTTCAGATAAGGAAACTATACTCCCTACATGCAAACACATAGCAAGGAACATTGCAATCTACACTGCCCGGATTTGGAACAGTAGGCCATCACAATTACATTACAGTAGATAACTGCTGGTCAACACATGAAACAAATATTAAAATTAGCATACACAGGACTAATACAGGCTATCCAATGGTTGTTTGCCACTTAGACGCATAGTCATACAACATCAGGAGAAAAAAAATCTCAGACTGTAATTTTTTTCCATCCGATAAAATCAGTGCACCCAATCCATCTTTTGATTGATAAGTGTTCGTCAATCAGCCATAGGATGAGACTAACCACCGTTTGTTCTACCGATCTAGCCATCAGTTGTTCATTATGGTCGAAATCAGGCGCTTCCAGTCTGTGTATGGGGGTCATTAGTTAGAACTAATGGCACTGTCAATGGGGAGAGGGAGGTAATATTCTATATATATTTGCATTACATCAGTATCTAGTCTGTAAGTGTCCCTGTGCAGCATTCTGGTGGTCTGATATACAACAAGGGAATATGAAATTATTAAAAACCACTATTGCTGTGGCTCCAAAACGTAAAGAATCACTCTCACATTTAGGATATGCTCTGGATTTTTCACGTTTTTTCAGCAGTTTTCTGCTGAAAAAAACGCTTAAAAAACGCCTACGTTAAGCATCCCATCATTTTAATGCATTCCGCAATTTTTTGTGCCCATGCTGCGTTTTTTTTCCACCAAAAAAAAGCATCGCGGAAAAATACGCAGCATGTTCATTAATTTAGCGGAAAAATCTGTGGAATTAACCCTATATTATTGTATTGGGAACCTCCGGAAAAAAACGCGAACGCAGGAAAAAAAACGCAAGGGGATTTCCTGCGAAAGGAGTCCAGATTTGCTCAGGAAAATTCTGCAAATATTCCTGAACGTAGCCTTACTATACACTGTGCATGGGACATTGGGTCACTCATCCCACCCCATCTTCTTCGGAGTCCTATTTCTTGTTCAAAATTATCTCTGCCTGAAATTTAATGTACAAATCTGAGTCCTAATCTGTACTGCATTAAAGATTTTACATCTGCTCTGTAGTTACATAGCAGCTCGCTAATCCTGCCAAATACAGAGATCACATGGCGATTATACCAGTCCTGAGACCCTCTTGTGATTTCAACCTGACCCTGGCAGTAAGCAGTTCACTGGGACTCGTTATCAAAAAGAGCAAAACTCAAACTTCGCCCATCTTAGATACTCCCCTACAGCTAGTGATCTGCTCCATCACTACCAAAAGCACAAAGTGATGTGATCTAGTTGTGGCAGCCACGTACGCTGCATCCATCACCAGCATATAACAAGTCACTGAAATGCTGGGAATACGCAGTTCATGTCAGCAGCGGTGGGCTGCCTGTGAGCAGGGGAGCAAACAAATGCTGAGCAGAGTCACTTGGTTAAAAATCAAACTGAATTGCCAACATACAATGCCGAAGTTAAAGGGTTCTTTAGGTAAACCTGTCGAAAAGATAGTTCCATTAGGAGTAAAGAAAAATCAAAACTGGCCTTACTCACTTTCCCCGAGTCCAGTGTTGTATCTCCGTCATTGCACCCAATGTCTGGTATTGTCTACAGACACCGAGTGTAGACGGCAAGAGTAGATGAGCTCACTGATTGGCTGACGCAATTATAGGACCAAGAGCAGTGGCGGAGATGCAGCAGTGAACACGGGGAGGGTGAGCTAAACACAGTTGTTGGGTTTTTTTTTACTGCTAACAAAGCTTATAGGAAAAACTTTCCTGAAAAGGGACAACCTCCTCTTTAAGTAACAATTGTGTAATTTATCTGTAAGGCCGGCGTCACACTAGCGTATTGCATCCCATGCGAGAGCATCAGATGCGATATGCTAATGACCCTCGGCTCCTGCTCTGCTGTGAGCGGGAGCCGAGTGTCGTGCGTCTGTGCTCCGAGCCTCTCACACAGAGCAGATCGGAGCACAGCTACGGAGGAGGCGGAGAAACTAATTTCTCCATCTCCTCCATTGCCGGGGTCCGCGTTTAAAGCACATCACTCGGATGATATCCAAGTGGTGTGCGCTGTCTCACTCGCACCCATAGGCTTATATGGGTGCGAGTGAGCTGAGAGTCGGCCGAGTGGCCGTGACAATTGCAGCATGCTGCGATTGTCTCAGACAGAGGAAAACAGCCAACAAAAACAAATCGGCTGCTGGGAGCTGCCCCATAATGTAACATTGGTCCGAGTGCAATGCGATTTTTTTTTTTTTTTTATCGCATTTTACTCGTCCGTTTAAGTCACCTGTGTGACGCCGGCCTAAAGGTCAATTTACACTGCCAGATTAGGCCGGGATCACACATGCGAGAAATACGTCCGAGTCTCGCATGGTAGTACCCGGCACTGCCACCGTCTCTTTGGAGCGGAGCGTGTGGCTGCATGTATTGCTATGCGGCCGCACTCTCCGCTCCTGAGTGACAGCGGCAATGCTGGGTATTACCATGCGAGACTCGGACGTATTTCTCACATGTGTGATCCCGGCCTAATTGTGAACAAGTGAACCTAGAAACACGATAAGTTTGGTGTAAACAGACTGCCAATCGCCCGAAGAATGAGCCAACCCATCATCTATTAAGTGAAATGATCTGAGCTGCACAAAAGATCATTGTTCTCAGCAGCGCATCATGCTGTGTAAGGGTATGTTTCCACGGTCAGTAAACGCTATGGGTTGGATGCTGCATACATCCGCAGCGGCCAGATGTTACAGCATAGTGGAGGGGATTTCATGAAATCCCATCACCACTATGCGTGCAGGGACACCTCCGGCTTCCCTGCGGAGACGGACATGTGGCGCATCTTTTCAGACTGCAGCATGTCAATTTATCTTGCGGAGACGCTCAGTCAATATCACCGTCCAATGTATAGGATGCGGCAGCGCTTTGGACGGAGCGGACATGTGCTGAGTCCAAAGCGCTGCTCGTTTCTGCCCATGGAAACATACCCTAAGGTCCAGTTCAGACATATGTGCTGCACGTACGTGTTACATCTGGATTTTTCACATACACAGCACATATCTATTATAACTTAAAGCAAAAGTCACAGAGACATGACTTCTTTTTTCAAAAATCAAGGACGAAAAGCGCCACTACAAGTCTATGGGTCAGTGAAAAATACACTGATGACACCTGGACCACGTACGTGTTTAAACATAGAAGTGTGAACGTGGCCTATACGGGAATAATGGAAGTCTACATGCACAGAATGATTTATTATAGTCGATCAGTCCACATCTTAAGTGCACTCTGCCTACATGAAATGGCTATTAAATGGCAATCAAGTAGCCGATTGGTGGCCATTTAGTGCCGCCGGTCAGCTTATGTAAAAAGACCCTTAATATCCACAGACCTATCTGCCTAAAATAATCCTCAATCCTTCTCTCTAGTCTGTGTTGTCATTTTCATCACATAGTGAACCGGATCTCAGCACAAAGAAGCAGAAAGCGTTCTTGTGAGAGTTCACTCTAGCGTTTAACAAAAATCAGTCCCGATCTCATCCAGCAGTGTGGGATGATTTTTTCTCACTAGTCATCCGTGTGCTCTCCGTGTAAAATCCGTTTTTTACTCAGCAGCTATTAAGCTTTTATAGAACCATTTACAGTTTCCTATGCAACAGAATTGTAATGTATTCATAAAAATCAGATTACATACTGATGGTCTGACATATGACATGCTGATGGTCTGACATATGGCATGTGATTTTTTTTTCTCGCACTGTACCGATTTCAGAGTGAAATCTTTTTTTCTCGTGCCAAATACAGCTGAGAAAAAAATGTTCAGATCTGCACTGCTCCATTGAATATCATTGATCTTAGTGCAAACTCCTGATTTTTTCTCGGATTGCACTCTCCCGATTTATACACTAGTGTGAGCGCCCTTAAAGAGGGTTTCCCAATATACACTGTAAACCGCGCAGTTCCAGTATAACAAATAAGGCCTGGATCAAATACGGCCAAGTCTCGCATGTTAATACCCGGCATTGCCGCCGTCACTCAGGAGCGGAGCGTGCAGCCGCATAGCAATACATACAGCTGCACGCTCCGCTCCTGAGTGACAGCGGCAATGCCGGGTATTAACATGCGAGACTCGGCCGTATTTCTCGCATGTTTGATCCCGGCCTTAGTCAGACATCTGGTTTCACTTGTGTTTCATTTGTATTTTTCACATACCTATCATACGGAGTCTTATTAATTTTTGATTGTCTGCAAAACTAAAAACCACACAGTACTGGTACCATCCGTGTGTCATCCAAGTCCATATGAGAAAACCAGAAGCCAAACTGATGGAAAAACAGACAAACGGGACACAAAATGGGTTTAATCCACCTTAATGTTAGAAACTAATTACAGGGTCTTGATGAGATGGTTCCTGTCCCCAGCTAGAATATCCAAACTTATTTCACATTATTCTTTTAAATATTTCCAAGCCTGTCTAGCCTTGGGAGACATGTAACATATCTGGTGGCTATTCCCAAAGGTACCTAGTCTTTAGATTAGTATATTCCTTAATAGTGTGGTCCACACCTTCTCATTCCTCATGTTTGGCCCTGTTATAATAAAAACGCCTATACTTTTGTTCCCGTGGTTTGTATCATATTGTTATGAAACGTGAGCCCTGCACCCTAGCAATGCTGCTGTCCCTGTCCCTGGCATAGAAAGGAATCGAACATCAAGAATAAGTCAGAGAGCAGCCGCAGCCCTGGCTTACTGTTGGCGTTGAATACGTCTGAAGGCGGGGACAATGACGCCAGCGGTGATTGAGTGCAGGACTCGTGTGACTTAACTAGTGATGAGTGAACGTGTCTGTTTGGTAGGCAATCCCAGCATGTGTTTATGCTATCGAACAGCATCGAGACATGCAGCTGCGGGACTCGAACTTATTTTTCGAGCACATCAAAGTCACACTGTTAGCACCCGAGCATGCTAATATAACACCTTAGCCGAGCACGTTTCATCATCACTAATAACAATCTCAAGTGAGCCGTGGGAAAACAAAGGCTGACACTGCCATAGCGGCATCGGAACTAGAGGTGAGTATAAGGGTATGTGTCCACGTTCAGGATTGCATCAGGATTTGGTCAGGATTTTTCATCAGTATTTGTAAGCCAAAACCAGGAGTGGAACAATAAAGAGGAAAAGTATAATAGAAACATATGCACCACTTCTGCATTTATCACCCCCTCCTGGTTTTGGCTTACAAAAACTGATGAAAAATCCTGACCAAATCCTGATGCAATCCTGAACGTGGACACATACCCTAAGTGTTTTTATTTTAAAAGGGCCAAACTTGAGGAATGAGAAGGGGTTGTCCTAAGGCCGGCGTCACACTTGCGAGTTTTACGGACGTAAGAGCGCAGAAACTACGTCCGTAAAACTCGCAAAAAATACGGCACAATTATTCTCTATGCCCCTGCTCCTATCTGCCGTATTAAACTGATCAGTATTATACGGCTTTCTACGGCCGTAGAAAATCGCAGCATGCTGCGTTTGTCACCGTATTGCGCAAATAAAACGTCAATGAAAGTCTATGGAAGCCCCAAAAATACGGATTACACACGGACCAGCAGTGTGACTTGCGAGGAATACGCAGCGGTGTTAGCGAGAAAAGCCGGCAATTCATTGCGGTGTACAGTAAAATCACACTGACAGCTTACAGTAGAATAGGTATAATAAATGTGTACACATATATATATATATATATATATATATATATATATATACATATATATATATAAAATGTCAGTGAGACACATATATGTATATATATTAATATTTCATCCAGCGCGATATAGCAGAAAGCCGGTAATTCAATTACCGGCTTTTGCTTTCTCCTTCCTAAACCCGACATGATATGAGACATGGTTTACATGCAGTAAACCATCTCATATCCTCATTTTTTTTTTGCATATTCCACCCTACTAATGTCAGTAGTGTGTATATGCAAAATTTGGGCGCTCTAGCTAGTAAATTAAGGGGTTAAATGGCAGAAAAAATTGGCGTGGGCTCCCGCACAATTTTCTCCGCCAGAGTGGTAAAGCCAGTGACTGATGGCAGATATTAATAGCCTGGAGCTTTCTAGGAAAGTTCCCACGATCTAGGAACAGCCAGCAGAGGGCGCCTCACCGCAAATGAAGCTAAATATAGGTCATTGACCTACTTTACCTTCATTCGCTGGGGTTTTGCAGGCAGGAGTAGTGCTGCATTAACAGAACTCCTGCTTTCAAAATATTTTAACACCTTCAGATGGATTTACATCGTTGGACCTTACAGATCCTCGGAAGGTATGTATATTCTTGGTTTATTTTTATTTTTTTTTTATTTACAGATCGAGGGTCTTCAGTGAGTGGATTGAGAGTAGAATAAATTAATACAACAACCTTTGTGTTTTTTTCATTAAATTAATTTTTAATAATGTGTTGTTTTTTTTTAACCCTTTACTAGTATTGGATTAATAATGGATAGGTGTCATAATTGACGCCTCTCCATTATTAATTTGGCTTAATGTCACCTTACAATAGCAAGGTGGCATTAACCCTTCATTACCCCATATCCCACCGCTACACGGGAATGGGAAGAGAGTGGCCAAGTGCCAGAATAGGCGCATCTTCCAGATGTGCCTTTTCTGGGGTGGCTGGGGGCAGATGTTTTTAGCCAGGGGGGTCCAATAACCATGGACCCTCTCCAGACTTTTAATATCTGCCCTCAGTCACTGGCTTTACCACTCTGGCGGAGAAAATTGTGCGGGAGCCCACGCCAATTTTTTTCTGCCATTTAACCCCTTAATTTACTAGCTAGAATGGCCAAATTTTGGATATACACACTACTAACATTAGTAGTGTGGAATATGCAAAAAAAAATGGTGATATGAGATGGTTTACTGTATGTAAACCAGGTCTCATATCATGTCGGGTTTTAGGAAGGAGAAAGCAAAAGCCGGTAATTGAATTACCGGCTTTCTGCTATATCGCGCTGGCTGAAATATTAATATATATACATACCGTATATACTCGAGTATAAGCCGAGATTTTCAGCCCAAATTTTTGGGCTGAAAGTGCCCCCCTCGGCTTATACTCGAGTCACGGTAGTGGCAGGGTCGGCGGGTGAGGGGGTGAGGGCGCTGAGGTATACTTACCTAGTCCCAGCGATCCTCGCGCTGTCCCTGCCGTCCCACGGGCTTCCGCGCTGCAGCTTCTTCCTCTCTTCAGCGGTCACGTGGGACCGCTCATTAGAGATATGAATAAGCGGCTCCACCTCCCATAGGGGCGGAGCCGCGTATTCATTTCTCTGTCCGGTGACCGCTGACAGAGAAAGAAGCTGCAGCGCGGAAGACAGGAGGGGACAGCGCGAGGATCGCCAGGACTAGGTGAGTATGTTATATTCACCTGTCCTCGTTCCAGCCGCCGATCCATCTTCCCGGCGTCTATCTGCGCTCTGACTGTTCAGGTCAGAGGGCGCGATGACGCACTAGTGTGCGCGGCGCCCTCTGCCTGATCAGTCAGTGCAGACAGACGCCGGGACCAGACGCTGGGAGCTGCAAGTAGCGAGGTGAGTATGGCTTTTTTTTTTTTTTATTGCAGCAGCAGCGGCCATCGCACAGATTAATGTGGGGCATCTATGGGCCACTATGAACACTGCAGAGCACTGTATTGGGGCATCTATGGGCCACTATGAACACTGCAGAGCACTGTATTGGGGCATCTATGGGGCCACTATGAACACTGCAGAGCACTGTATTGGGGCATCTATGGGGCCACTATGAACACTGCAGAGCACTGTATTGGGGCATCTATGGGGCCACTATGAACACTGCAGAGCACTGTATTGGGGCATCTATGGGGTCACTATGAACACTGCAGAGCACTGTATTGGGGCATCTATGGGGCCAATATAAACACTGCAGAGCACTGTATTGGGGCATCTATGGGGCCAGTATAAACACTGCAGAGCACTGTATTGGGGCATCTATGGGGCCAGTATAAACACTGCAGAGCACTGTATTGGGGCATCTATGGGGCCAATATAAACAGTGCAGAGCACTGTATTGGGGCATCTATGGGGCCAATATAAACAGTGCAGAGCACTGTATTGGGGCATCTATGGGGCCACTATAAACACTGCAGAGCACTGTATTGGGGCATCTATGGGGCCAGTATAAACACTGCAGAGCACTGTATTGGGGCATCTATGGGGCCAGTATAAACACTGCAGAGCACTGTATTGGGGCATCTATGGGGCCAATATAAACAGTGCAGAGCACTGTATTGGGGCATCTATGGGGCCACTATAAACACTGCAGAGCACTGTATTGGGGCATCTATGGGGCCAGTATAAACACTGCAGAGCACTGTATTGGGGCATCTATGGGGCCAGTATAAACACTGCATTTCCACCCTAGGCTTATACTCGAGTCAATAAGTTTTCCCAGTTTTTTGTGGCAAAATTAGGGGGGTCGGCTTATACTCGGGTCGGCTTATACTCGAGTATATACGGTATATGTGTCTACTGAGATATATATATATATCTATATATTATATATGGGTTTTTTTTTATTGTTTTTTTTTTACACATGGATCCCTTGTATAGCCGTATGTCGGTTTTGCAAGCCTGCGATAAAAACACGCATTACGGCTGCCATACGGATTACATACGGAGGATGCCATGCGCAAAAAACAGTGACACACCCTGCCTACGGAGTAGCTACGGACCACTATTTTCGGGACTTTTCAGCGTATTACGGCCGTAATATACGGACCGTATTTTCATACGCTGTGTGTGACGCCGGCCTAATAGTGGACAACCTCATTAAGCTTCATTCAGACATCAGTGATTTTTGTTGTCTGCAAAAAAATCTGTATGTAAGTGTTTTTCATCTGTGCTTGGTCTGTGTGTCAGCTTTTACCATCAGTGATTTCCACGTTTGGATAAATAAATTACAATGCGTCTCACATAAAAACCAATGTTAGTCACAGAAGGCCAATGGACTACACACAGAAGGCATCCACGTGCAATCAGCAATTTTCACAGACGCATAATCTTCAAGGGGTCATTTTGATCAATGAAAAAGATCAAAAACAGACATATTTCTGTGACTTTTTATTTTTTGAGGACACACAGGCCACCAAAAAAAAACACAAACATGCGATCACCCCCATAACCTACAATGGTAATGCGTGTTGTGTTCTATATGAGAAAATCACAGAACACGTATGTGGTTCACGGACATTTGAATAAAGTCTACTGATAGATAGCATAAAGGTGGGTTCAGGCGAGCCCAAGAAAAATCGTCTGACTCATCCATATAACATCTGCATGCCATCCAGATGTGTTTTTACATCCGTGTATCATCCATATGGCATTCGTTTTTAAAAATTAGTGGTAAATAAAATGTTCAAGACTAAATACAGTTTCCTATGTTAATAATTGCAATGTATCTGTAAAAATCGGATGCCATATGGAATTTTATTTTTTTTACACCCCTATTGGCTTGACTAGGCGAGTCTCATCCTACATATAGCACAATAACATTGGTCAGTATGCTGTCCGTATGGATTTCGGATAATACTCGTCTGAACGAGCCCTTAGGATGTCTTTTGTTTGAATTTCATTCATTCTCTTGTTACCTATTTCCGCTGCAGACTTTCTACGTACAGTTCTGCATAAATAATCAGCACCATTTCAGTCCCCGAGATACATCTAACAATATGCTGACTATAAGTGAACAATCCGCCTTACAAAGGACCTGTCATTTGGTCAAAAGTGGGAAGTTTATTTTATTCCTGTTTCTGTATATTTTATTAATGTATTATTCTGTCATTTTTTTATGCATTTTTTTAAAATCTGCCATACGGTTCCAGAGATATGGGAGTTTTCATTTGTGCTAACTTGTGTGGTCTTTAACAAGGGGGAGTTGCTTATAGGGTAATAATGCACAGAAGCTTAAAAACCTGCCCCCAGGGAATCCTGCAAGCCAAGCCCCCAAGGGGCAGACCATAAATATTAGCACTCAAAGAAGCTCATATTTCTAGAACCGTATCGTGGTTTGGAATAAAAATTACTCACGTGCAGCTGCAGGAACTAAACAAAAACAAAAAAGGACCACTTTTTACCTGATGACAGACTCTCATTAAACAATAATTCTTTATAGATTTTGTTTTTTTAATACAAATATATTAGGAAACTGAAGAAAAAATAAAATAATAATGGAACACAATCAATGCCATGTTATGAGCTGGCATTGGACTATAACTAACCTACTGCTGTCCTGCTATCCTTTACAGGATGAAGTAGATATCGTTATATGTGGTACATGGGTATTGTATGCAGTGACAGCTAGGAAGCTTTTGGTGTGATGGTGCAGCTTATGGAGATGGCAATTTCATGCATTAACCCCATAGAATGTAAGGGTTCCGTCACATTTAGCGACGCTGCAGCGACAGACAACGATGTCGATCGCTGCAGCGTCGGTTTGGTCGCTGGAGAGCTGTCACACAGACCGCTCTCCAGCGACCAATGATGCCGAAGTCCCCGGGTAACCAGGGTAAATATCGGGTTACTAAGCGCAGGGCCGCGCTTAGTAACCCGATGTTTACCCTGGTTACCATTGTAAAAGTAAAAAAAAAAACACTACATACTTACATTCCTGTCGTGTCCCCGCCGGCAGCTTCCCTGCTCTGTGTAAGCGCTGGCCGGAAAGCAGCGCGGTGACGTCACCGCTGTGCTCTGCTTTACAGCTGGCGCTGACACAGTGCAGGGAAGCTGCCGGCAGGCACACGACAGGAATGTAAGTATGTAGTGTTTTTTTTTTAACTTTTACAATGGTAACCAGGGTAAACATCGGGTTACTAAGCACGGCCCTGCACTTAGTAACCCGATGTTTACCCTGGTTACCAGTGAAGACATCGCTGAGTCGGCGTCACACACGCCGATTCAGCGATGACAGCGGGTGATCAGCGACCAAAATAAAGTCCTGATCATTCCCCAGCGACCAACGATCTCCCAGCAGGGGCCTGATCGTTGGTCGCTGTCACGCATAACGATTTCGTTAACGATATCGTTGCTACGTCACAAAAAGCAACGATATCGTTATGTGTGACGGTACCTTAAATCTGCAAGGACAGAGTCCTCTCCCCTCTGTACCAGTCTGTCACTGTAAACTTGTTTACTGTAAACCAGTGTTTTTCAACCAGTGTGCCGCGGGGAACGGGAGTCAGCTGTTCTCTGTGCCGACTGTCAAGCTGACAGCCGGCACAGAGAAGCTGCAGCGCGCCGGCTCCCGGAGATCAATTGTACTCGCAGACATCTACCAGCTGCGAGTACAATTGAGGCTCTGACTGCTGGGTCAGAGCGACGCCAGCAGCGTGATCAAGTCATGTGATCACGCTGCTGACGTCACTATCCGGCGCGCAGGAGACAGAAGTGACTTGGTGGTAAGTGCTCCTGTGCTGTGGAGCTGAAGACACCGAAGATTCAGCGTGGGGTGGGTTTATGGGGAGTATGTGGGGGGATTTATTAAGTGTGTGGGGGGATTTATTAAGTGTGTGGGGGGATTTATTCAGTGTGGGGGGGGGATTTATTCAGTGTGTGGGGGGATTTATTCAGTGTGTGGGGGGGATTTATTCAGTGTGTGGGGGATTTATTCAGTGTGTGGGGGGGATTTATTCAGTGTGTGGGGGGGATTTATTCAGTGTGTGGGGGGATTTATTCAGTGTGTGGGGGGGATTTATTCAGTGTGTGGGGGGGATTTATTCAGTGTGTGGGGGGGATTTATTCTGTGGGGGGGGATTTATTCAGTGTGTGGGGGGGATTTATTCAGTGTGTGTGGGGGGGATTTATTCAGTGTGCGGGGGGATTTATTCAGTGTGTGGGGGGGATTTATTCAGTGTGTGGGGGGGATTTATTCAGTGTGTACGTGGGGGGGGGCTGGAATTTATTTAGCATGTGTGGGGCAGGGTGCATTTATTCTGTGTGGAAGGGGATGGATTTATTCTATCGGAAGGGGAGTGGATATATTCTGTGGGGGTGAGTGGGGAGATGGGGGTGGACACAGTAGCGAGGGGAAAAATGTGTGCTGACAGTACTGGGAGCAACGGTGATGGGATGTGTGAGGACAGTATGGGGAGTCGGGGGAATGTGTGAGGGGGGAATGTGTGAGGAGGAAATATGGAGAGAGCAAAGGGGTATGTTAGCAGGGGGGGGATGTACAGGAGGAGGCTATTAGAAATGTGTGCAGACAGTATGGGGGGATGAAAGTGTGAGTGGACACATAAAAGATACTGAGTAGTGTGAGGGTAACAGCCAGGAGGAGACAGTATGCCAAGTAGGAGGAGTGTAATGAAGGGGCACAGTAGAGAGACTGGGCTCTCTATGAGGGATACCGTATGAGAAGGCAGTGTGAAGTATAGAAAAGAGAGAGAGGGTAGTGTGGATGGCATGTACCATAAGAGGGATAGTGAGGGTCATATGTGCTGGGAATAAAGTGAGAGGCAATTATTTACTCAGGGGCTCAGCCTAGGGCAGATATTGTTATTCCGGAGCATTATAATAACACTGCTATCTTTAAGGGTGTTGTGTCGGGATGTGCTGCTGCAGAAGACAGGAGAAGATGGAAGTCTGCAGAAACGAGCTCTGCCGGTGGATGAGAAGAGTCATCATGGCATCTGGACAAGGTGAAGATGAAAAGAAAGAGGCGACTCCACAAACAACGTCATCTATCAGGTACCTGGATGTAAATGTGTTTTTTTTGTGATACTAATTCTCATTTTTATTTGTTAGGAACATTAAAGGGGATGTCCAAGGTTGTGATGAGTCTGCAGTCATACTATGTGACTGCAGACTTCTGAATTCTCACAGTGCACACTGCTATCATAATTCTCTGATGTTGGTGATTTACATACATGCGGTCACGTGCTGACTAGACATGTGTGGCCTCATTCAATGAAAATGAATTGACTGAGGCCGGACACGTCTAGTTAGAATGTGGCCAGAAGTATCCAAATCACATACTTGTGCTGTCATGACGGTCCACTCTGGCCACCGGCAAGGGAGAATCCTGAAAGTGTGCAGTGCTTGCGCTGTGAGAATTCAGAAGCCTGCAGTCACATAGAATGACTGCAGACTTTCATCTCAAACCTGGACGCACCATTTTGTGCCATTTTGGTTGGTGGTGTGCCTCGGGATTTTTTAAGTATAAAAAGTGTGCCGCGGCTCAAAAAAGGTTGAAAATCACTGCTGTAAACGATGTCTATAACCCTTTGTGTAACCCTTTTCACTTGTACAGCGCCATGGAATTAATGGTGCTATATATATAAATAAATAATAATAATAACTGGAGTTGTGACATTGATTATGTGAGACACATCCTCCAGACATGTATAATAAAGAGCGCAAACTAGAGTGGGTATTAAATACAGCGAGGAAATCTATTGGGAATACCTAATGCCCTGCGCACACCCTGACAGCTAGAGCAGATCCATTATAATCCATCATGATCTGATATGATACGATTTTAGCGCCATGAACATTGGGTTCATCAGGGATACATTTTTAATCGGATAAAATTACAGTCATTCCGATTGACGAAAAGAAATAAATGCAGATATGAGGAGAAGGGAACATCTATTGTAATGTTCTAATACTGTGTTATTATCCTAGTCGGGATTATAAACTGGGGACATTTTTACTCCATCCCATTCTCTATTCTCAGGACTATGTGACTAGTGGTCAAGTGATGACTGGAGTGCCCTCTGCATTGTTATTCCCTAAAGACAACTATGGCTAAACCCACAAGAGCGTGACATAGTCCAATCATCCAGAAAAAATGGATGACTTCTCATCTGTATGCCCAATATTTATGGCATCTGTTTCTATACGTCAGCAGTCAATAAAACTTACAAGACCAAACATAGTTTCCTATGTTAATAATTTCAATGTACCCGTAGAAATTGTACTGTTGATCCGTACGGGGTCTGATTTTATTTTTGCACACCCATAGACCCGAAATTGGGTGAATCTCATCCAATACACAGATGAGAGTAGTGCATGCCGAAATTTTCAACAATTCATCTGAACAGCCCTATTGAATAAAAGTAGTCCAAGTGCTGTCGGATTCTTTCCACGGACAGAACTTGTACCAAAAATGTGGTTGTATGAATATACCCCTGAATGCAAAATGTACAGGAAAAAAAAAGACAATCAGCCCTGTAGGTTGTCCTAGTGTTAGCGTTAAAATGTGCTCAGTACACAAATATGATAAATGCGACCCACATAAAAAAGAGGGGAAAGGAACGGTATATATTTAATATTATCAAAGAGTTTGTTAGATCGTGGCGAATGGCCAAGTTCTTGGATAAGAAGTTATTAGGAGTTATTTGTAGGCAGCTCCTATGACATTAGTTACTATGCTGACACATCCAGTCAGCACCTACTGTAACTATGAGCTGTGAATAATGGCTGAGACTTGTGATCCAATTAGTAATATTTACACTACTGCCATGTGGAATCCAAATAACATCTACGGCATCGATACACACTGAATATTATAGATCTCCTATACAAATATACTCCTTTATGCAAATCTATTGGTAGAATTGTGTCTTATGATGTAGACCGAGGTTTTACTGGAAGTTAGCATGGTTCTGCAATGCTTGTTCTTCACCGCAGGTAATTAACACCTTTAGGATCTATTCACATTCTCCTAAATGCCACCGGACGCGAAACGAAGAATAATACCGCATGTATGTCAGTAACTGAAGCCAACAGACCCCATTGTAAACCATCATGACCATCATATAGAAGATCTGATAGAGGGTTGAAGCTCCTGTCCTAGATGTAAAAAACAGGACCCAAGTGTGAACATGGCCTAAACCCTGCAAAATGTACAGCCAATAAAAAGAAAAATCGCAAAGGTGACCATATTTTGAAGTAAAGCCTATCGTCACCCTTAGGTTTTAAACTGGTTATTCTCTAGATTTTTGGTAGCCAAAATGCTTATTTTTAAAATCCACCCAAATTCTCTGTGACATAACAGACAGCAGCGGCAGGAGATCACATCCTGGAGTCTGTGAGGTTATTCCACTCCTCATTTCCTATCTATGAAGCTCCCAAAAGCCCCTGGGCACAGTATAATGACAATGTCAGAAATGGCAATCGCTGACACTATAATACAGTTGGTTTGGAGACTCTTTTCCCTAAAAATTAGAGGTGGTTCAAATTCACGCACTACACTGACAAGATGTTTGAGACCTTTTAAGAAGTCTTATTATAAACCACAGGTTTTCAAGAGAGGTCGGGATGTGACACAAAAACTGGTGTCCAGGAAAGAACCAGTGTAATGATACCAGTCCAGAGAAAAAAATACTACTGGACACTACCTGGCATATAGTACCAGTCCAGTCAAACCACTCTATACTGCCTGGTATACTGTACCAGTCCACTCAAACCACTCTATACTGCCTGGTATACTGTACCAGTCCACTCAAACCACTCTATACTGCCTGGTATACTGTACCAGTCCACTCAAACCACTCTATACTGCCTGGTATACTGTACCAGTACACAAGAACAATTGGATACTGCCCGGCATATAGTACCAGTCCATAAGAACCAATAAACTCTAATAAGGCTGGGTTCACACTGCGTCAATGGTGTCCATTAGACGGACTATATTACACCACTGCATAAACGCGGTGTAACGTAGTCCGTTACGGCCGCCATTGACTGCAATGTCGGACGCATCGCTAGCGCATGCCCACAATGGCCGTGCGCTAGGGATGTGCCGTCATTGAGTGACGGACCCGGAGACGCAGGCTGCAGTGTTTCCGGGTCCGTCACTGCTAGCGCATTGCAAACGCCGGCACTTGCGTTAACAGCAGCCCGTTAGCGTATGTGCTGAAGGGGCTGCTGCTAACGCAGTGTGAACCTAGCCTAAGGCTGCGTCTCCACAGGCAGTATTGTCGGCGCTTTACACGCGGTGATTCCGGATGTGTTCATTGCACACATCTGGAATCTCCGCACCTATACATAGAGCCCTGTGATTTACCTTGCAGACGGAGCGTCGCAGTGGGGTAAACAGACATGCTGCAGTCTAAAAAGACACGGCGCATGTCCGTAAACGCAGGGCCACTGGATGCGTGTTCGCACGCATAGTGGAGACGGGATTTCATAAAATCCCCTCCACTATGCTGTAACATCTGGACGCTGCGGGTTGAACCCTAAGGCTATAAGCAGCGTCCAATCCGCAGCAAATCCGGATGTAATTCGGCCCATGGACACACACCCTCAGAGTCTACTATAACCAAGGTATAAGTCAGTATATACGGTGCCTCTGTAGTGAACCAGCCCAATACAAACACTGCCAGTACACCCCACCAGCTGGGACAGATGGGAAGTGGCACATGGGCCAGTGCCATACATGCCACAACTAGACTGGCCGCCCGCCTGTGCACACGATGCCCCCATATGCCACAACTAGACTGGCAGCCCGCCCGTGCACAGGATGCCCCCATATGCCACAGCTAGACTGGCAGCCTGCCCGTGCACAGGATGCCCCCAGCTGGCTGCCAGCTTCCACCACTAGCTGCCAGTTCCCGCTGCCCACACCCTGCCCCGGTCCGTGCAGCTGGCACGCTGCGGACACTAAGTTCCTCCAGTCCCTACCACCCGCAGTTGTGGCGTGCCGTGCCCCCAGTACCCACCATCTCCTCCCACACCGGGCTCCGGCCGCTGTAGGAAGGATATGTGTGCTCCATCATCTCCCCAGGAAATCGCCAGAGGTGTCAGGAAGAAGCAGGGCTCAGCCGGTCCCGGGAGGAGGCGCAGTGCCCGACACTGGAGATCCCGGCAGTGCAGGCTCCGAGCACAGCGTCCTCTGTCCTGGCTGCTCACAGCCCCGGGGTGCGCTCCGTGCTTCCCGCTCCTCCGGTGCCGCTGACACTCCTTCTCCTCATCTTCCTACTCTTCAGGCTGCAGCTTCTTCCCTCCTTCTCCCCGCCCCGCTCCAGTCCCGTCCACTGTCTGCACTCTTCCCTGCCAGTCTCCCTCCTCCAACCGCGCTGCACCCAGAGACGTACATGACAGTCCCTGGGACTCAACAGCCGCCTGGTGTGTGCAGGACTGTGGGGGATTAGTGCCCCTTCCCCATTACACCCCGAGGAACATGGATGTCAGAATGGAATTGAAAGCGATCCCTGCACTACAGTCCTGGCCAAAAGTTGCTATTTCAGTCTTTTTACATCTTGTTGTCATGTCTCTATGGTTACTGGAGTACACCTACAGGTCCTTCTCAAAAAATTAGCATATAGTGTTAAATTTCATTATTTACCATAATGTAATGATTACAATTAAACTTTCATATATTATAGATTCATTATCCACCAACTGATATTTGTCAGGTCTTTTATTGTTTTAATACTGATGATTTTGGCATACAACTCCTGATAACCCAAAAAACCTGTCTCAATAAATTAGCATATTTCACCCATCCAATCAAATAAAAGTGTTTTTTAATAACAAAGAAAAAAACCATCAAATAATAATGTTCAGTTATGCACTCAATACTTGGTCGGGAATCCTTTGGCAGAAATGACTGCTTCAATGCGGCGTGGCATGGAGGCAATCAGCCTGTGACACTGCTGAGATGTTATGGAGGCCCAGGATGCTTCAATAGCGGCCTTAAGCTCATCCAGAGTGTTGGGTCTTGCGTCTCTCAACTTTCTCTTCACAATATCCCACAGATTCTCTATGGGGTTCAGGTCAGGAGAGTTGGCAGGCCAATTGAGCACAGTAATACCATGGTCAGTAAACCATTTACCAGTGGTTTTGGCACTGTGAGCAGGTGCCAGGTCGTGCTGAAAAATGAAATCTTCATCTCCATAAAGCATTTCAGCCGATGGAAGCATGAAGTGCTCCAAAATCTCCTGATAGCTAGCTGCATTGACCCTGCCCTTGATGAAACACAGTGGACCAACACCAGCAGCTGACATGGCACCCCACACCATCACTGACTGTGGGTACTTGACACTGGACTTCAGGCATTTTGGCATTTCCTTCTCCCCAGTCTTCCTCCAGACTCTGGCACCTTGATTTCCGAATGACATGCAAAATTTGCTTTCATCAGAAAAAAGTACTTGGGACCACTTAGCAACAGTCCAGTGCTGCTTCTCTGTAGCCCAGGTCAGGCGCCTCTGCCGCTGTTTATGGTTCAAAAGTGGCTTTACCTGGGGAATGCGGCACCTGTAGCCCATTTCCTGCACACGCCTGTGCACGGTGGCTCTGGATGTTTCCACACCAGACTCAGTCCACTGCTTCCTCAGGTTCCCCAAGGTCTGGAATCGGTCCTTCTCCACAATCTTCCTCAGGGTCCGGTCTCCTCTTCTCGTTGTACAGCGTTTTCTGCCACATTGTTTCCTTCCAACAGACTTACCATTGAGGTGCCTTGATACAGCACTCTGGGAACAGCCTATTTGTTGAGAAATTTCTTTCTGGGTCTTACCCTCTTGCTTGAGGGTGTCAATGATGGCCTTCTTGACATCTGTCAGGTCGCTAGTCTTACCCATGATGGGGGTTTTGAGTAATGAACCAGGCAGGGAGTTTATAAAAGCCTCAGGTATCTTTTGCATGTGTTTAGAGTTAATTAGTTGATTCAGAAGATTAGAGTAATAGGTCGTTTAGAGAACCTTTTCTTGATATGCTAATTTATTGAGACAGGTTTTTTGGGTTATCAGGAGTTGTATGCCAAAATCATCAGTATTAAAACAATAAAAGACCTGACAAATTTCAGTTGGTGGATAATGAATCTATAATATATGAAAGTTTAACCCCTCTGTGACCTTAGACGTACTATCCCGTCGAGGTGCCCTGGGCTTATCTGACCCTGGACGGGATAGTACGTCATAGCCGATCGGCCGCGCTCACGGGGGGAGCGCGGCCGATCGCGGCCGGGTGTCAGCTGCTTATCGCAGCTGACATCCGGCACTATGTGCCAGGAGCGGTCACGGACCGCCCCCGGCACATTAACCCCTGGCACACCGCGATCAAAGATGATCGCGATGTGCCGGCGGTGCAGGGAAGCACCGCGCAGGGAGGGGGTTCCCTGCGGGCTTCCCTGAGCCCCCCGCAGCAACTCGATGTGATCGCGTTGCTGCGAGGGTCTCCTCACCTCCCTCCCTGCTCGAGCCCCGGATCCAAGATGGCCGCGGATCCGGGTCCTGCAGGGAGGGAGGTGGCTTCACAGAGCCTGCTTAGAGCAGGCACTGTGAAGGCTGCAGCGCTGCATGTCAGATCAGTGATCTGACAGAGTGCTGTGCAAACTGTCAGATCACTGATCTGTGATGTCCCCCCCTGGGACAAAGTAAAAAAGTAAAAAAAAATTTTTCCAAATGTGTAAAAAAAATTAAAAAAAATATTCCAAAATAATGAAAAAAAAAAAAAAATATTATTCCCATAAATACATTTCTTCATCTAAATAAAAAAACAAAACAATAAAAGTACACATATTTAGTATCGCCGCGTCCGTAACGACCCGACCTATAAAACTGTCCCACTAGTTAACCCCTTCAGTAAACACCGTAAGAAAAAAAAAAAAAAAACGAGGCAAAAAACAACGCTTTATTATCATACCGCCGAACAAAAAGTGGAATAACACGCGATCAAAAGGACAGATATAAATAACCATGGTACCGCTGAAAGCGTCATATTGTCCCGCAAAAAAAGAGCCGCCATACAGCATCATCAGCAAAAAAATAAAAAGTTATAGTCCTGAGAATAAAGCAATGCAAAAATAATTATTTTTTCTGTAAAATAGTTTTTATCGTATAAAAGCACCAAACCATAAAAAAATGATATAAATGAGGTATCGCTGTAATCGTACTGACCCGAAGAATAAAACTGATTTATCAATTTTACCAAACGCGGAACGGTATAAACGCCTCCCCCAATAGAAATTCATGAATAGCTGGCTTTTGGTCATTCTTCCTCACAAAAATCGGAATAAAAAGCGATAAAAAAATGTCACGTGCCCAAAAATGTTTTCAATAAAAACGTCAACTCGTCCCGCAAAAAACAAGACCTCACATGACTCTGTGGACCAAAATATGGAAAAATTATAGCTCTCAAAATGTGGTATTGCAAAAAATATTTTTTGCAATAAAAAGGGTCTTTCAGTGTGTGACGGCTGCCAATCATAAAAATCCGCTAAAAAACTCGCTATAAAAGTAAATCAAACCCCCCTTCATCACCCCCTTAGTTAGGGAAAAATAAAAAAAAATGTATTTATTTCCATTTTCCCATTAGGGCTAGGGTTAGGGCTAGGATTAGGGTTAGGGTTAGGGCTAGGGTTAGGGCTAGGGTTAGGGCTAGGGCTAGGGTTAGGGCTAGGGTTAGGGCTAGGGTTAGGGTTAGGGTTAGGGCTAGGGTTAGGGCTAGGGTTAGGGCTAGGGTTAGGGTTACGGTTAGGGCTAGGGTTAGGGCTAGGGTTAGGGTTAGGGTTAGGGCTAGGGTTAGGGCTAGGGTTAGGGCTAGGGTTAGGGTTAGGGTTAGGGCTAGGGCTAGGGTTAGGGCTAGGGTTAGGGTTGGGGCTACAGTTAGGGTTGGGGCTAAAGTTAGGGTTAGGGTTTAGATTACATTTACAGTTGGGAATAGGGTTGGGATTAGGGTTAGGGGTGTGTCAGGGTTAGAGGTGTGGTTAGGGTTACCGTTGGAATTAGGGTTAGGGGTGTGTTTAGATTAGGGTTTCAGTTATAATTGGGGGGTTTCCACTGTTTCGGCACATCAGGGGCTCTCCAAACACGACATGGCGTCCGATCTCAATTCCAGCCAATTCTGCGTTGAAAAAGTAAAACAGTGCTCCTTCCCTTCCGAGCTCTCCTGTGTGCCCAAACAGGGGTTTACCCCAACATATGGGGTATCAGCGTACTCAGGACAAATTGGACAACAACTTTTGTGGACCAATTTCTCCTGTTACCCTTGGGAAAATACAAAACTGGGGGCTAAAAAATAATTTTTGTGGGAAAACAAAAAGATATTTTATTTTCACGGCTCTGCGTTATAAACTGTAGTGAAACACTTGGGGGTTCAAAGTTCTCACAACACATCTAGATAAGTTCATTGAGGGGTCTAGTTTCCAATATGGGGTCACTTGTGGGGGGTTTCTACTGTTTAGGTACATTAGGGGCTCTGCAAACGCAATGTGACGCCTGCAGACCATTCCATCTAAGTCTGCATTCCAAATGGCGCTCCTTCCCTTCCGAACCCTCCCATGCGCCCAAACGGTGGTTCCCCCCCACATATCGGGTATCAGCGTACTCAGGACAAATTGGACAACAACATTTAGGGTCCAATTTCTCCTGCTAACCTTGGAAAAATACAAAACTGGGGGCTAAAATATAATTTTTGTGGAAAAAAAAATATTTTTTATTTGCATGGCTCTGCGTTATAAACTGTAGTGAAATACTTGGGGGTTCAAAGCTCTCACAACACATCAAGATGAGTTCCTTAGGGGGTCTACTTTCCAAAATGGTGTCACTTGTGGGGGGTTTCTACTGTTTAGGTACATTAGGGGCTCTGCAAACGCAATGTGACGCCTGCAGACCATTCCATCTAAGTCTGCATTCCAAATGGCGCTCCTTCCCTTCCGAACCCTCCCATGCGCCCAAACGGTGGTTCCCCCCCACATATGGGGTATCAGCGTACTCAGGACAAATTGGACAACAACTTTTGGGGTCCAATTTCTCCTGTTACCCTAGGGAAAATACAAAACTGGGGGCTAAAAAATAATTTTTGTGGGAAAAAAATTTAGTTTTATTTTTATGGCTCTGCATTATAAACTTCTGTGAAGCCCTTGGTGGGTCAAAGTGCTCACCACACATCCAGATAAGTTCCTTAGGGGGTCTACTTTCCAAAATGGTGTCACTTGTGGGGGGTTTCAATGTTTAGGCACATCAGTGGCTCTCCAAACGCAACATGGCGTCCCATCTCAATTCCTGTCAATTTTGCATTGAAAAGTCAAACGGCGCTCCTTCCCTTCCGAGCTCTCCCATGCGCCCAAACAGTGGTTTACTGCCACATATGGGGTATCAGCGTACTCGGGACAAATTGGGCAACAACTTTTGAGGTCCAATTTCTTCTCTTACCCTTGGAAAAATAAAAAATTGGGGGCAAAAATATAATTTTTGTGAAAAAATATGATTTTTTATTTTTACGGTTCTGCATTATAAACTTCTGTGAAGCACTTGGTGGGTCAAAGTGCTCACCACACCTCTAGATAAGTTCCTTAGGGGGTCTACTTTCCAAAATGGTGTCACTTGTGGGGGGTTTCAATGTTTAGGCACATCAGTGGCTCTCCAAACGCAACATGGCGTCCCATCTCAATTTCTGTCAATTTTGCATTGAAAAGTCAAACTGCGCTCCTTCCCTTCCGAGCTCTCCCATGCGCCCAAACAGTGGTTTACTGCCACATATGGGGTATCAGCGTACTCAGGACAAATTGGACAACAACTTTTGAGGTCCAATTTCTTCTCTTACCCTTGGAAAAATAAAAAATTGGGGGCAAAAATATAATTTTTGTGAAAAAATATGATTTTTTATTTTTACGGTTCTGCATTATAAACTTCTGTGAAGCACTTGGTGGGTCAAAGTGCTCACCACACATCCAGATAAGTTCCTTAGGGGGTCTACTTTCCAAAATGGTGTCACTTGTGGGGGGTTTCAATGTTTAGGCACATCAGTGGCTCTCCAAACGCAACATGGCGTCCCATCTCAATTCCTGTCAATTTTGCATTGAAAAGTCAAATAGCGCTCCTTCCCTTCCGAGCTCTCCCATGCGCTCAAACAGTGGTTTACTGCCACATATGGGGTATCAGCGTACTCAGGACAAATTGGACAACAACTTTTTGGGTCCAATTTCTCCTGTTACCCTTGGTAAAATAAAACAAATTGGAGCTGAATAAATTTTTTGTGTAAAAAAGTTAAATGTTCATTTTTATTTAAACATTCCAAAAATTCCTATTAAACACCTGAAGGGTTAATAAACTTCTTGAATGTGGTTTTGAGCACCTTGAGGGGTGCAGTTTTTAGAATGGTGTCACACTTGGGCATTTTCTATCATATAGACCCCTCAAAATGACTTCAAATGAGACGTGGTCCCTAAAAAAAAATGGTGTTGTAAAAATGAGAAATTGCTGGTCAACTTTTAACCCTTATAACTCCCTAACAAAAAAAAAATTGGTTCCAAAATTATGCTGATGTAAAGGAGACATGTGGGAAATGTTACTTATTAAGTATTTTGTGTGACATATCGCTGTGATTTAATTGCATAAAAATTCAAAGTTTGAAAATTGCGAAATTTTCAAAATTTTCGCCAAATTTCCGTTTTTTTCACAAATAAACGCAGGTACTATCAAAGAAATTTTACCACTATCATGAAGTACAATATGTCACGAGAAAACAATGTCAGAATCACCAGGATCCGTTGAAGCGTTTCGGAGTTATAACCTCATAAAGGGACAGTGGTCAGAATTGTAAAAATTGGCCTGGTCATTAACGTGCAAACCACCCTTGGGGGTAAAGGGGTTAATTGTAATCATTACATTATGGTAAATAATGAAATTTAACACTATATGCTAATTTTTTGAGAAGGACCTGTATATGGATGTCAGAAGTTTCTCGGCAGCTTTCACATTGCGTTGTGTCCTCATCGGGGCATCATTCCGAAATCCCATGCAAATGTGGTTGCGCCAACGGGAGAGAGAACATGCGCTCTGTGTGCTCTTTTTTCGGCCCAGGTGTTGTAGGGATGCCATACAGGCACGTGGAGGCCACACACACAACTGAGCATCATTTCCTTGTCTTTAGATATTTCCACTGAAGTTGGATCAGCCTGTAATTTGATTTTCCACTTTGATTTAGAGCATCATTCCAAATCCAGACCTCCATGGGATATTCATTTTGATTTACATTGATCATTTTTATGTTTTATTGTTCTCAACACATTCCACTATGTAATGAATAAAGATTTGCAGCTGAAATATTTAATTCAGTGATATCTAGGATGTGGGATTTTAGTGCTCCTTTTATTTTCTTCAGCAGTGTATTAAACTGCCCCTAGTGTGTTGTTAGTGATGTAATGTGCATCACTAACATGGTTTTCTCATAGAAAAGCTTCCAGTATTAAAAACCCACTTTATATCATTAGGGAATCGCCTCACATACCTTTTGTTTCAGTCATTGTGGACGGTTGCACTTTTTCCCGTTTCATTTACGGATCAGTCCATGTCCTGTTCACGGACACAGTATTGGGATTGATTGCTTTTACTGGTCCAATGTCACAGCAACCACCTAGCAAATCCCACGCATGCGCACTTCCCATCTGCTCACCGGGCATACTCACTGACCTTGCTGTACAGCCCCCGCTCCATATCAGATGTGCGCATGCTCAAGAGCGCAGAATGCAGAGGACACAGTGGTGCGCATAGCGTGCGCACTCACACGTCATATAGCCACTGACTCACTGTCATGCTGGACCGGTCTTAGGTAGGGCAGGGGGAGCTCAAGCGGTCCCTGGAACTAGGACCCTAACTATCCCTGTCCGGGGGTACTCTTGATGGTAGAGAGGCTCGAGTCTCTGACCTCACTTTGCACCTGTTAATCGATGGTCTGTCTCCTCCCTCATCCCCTGAAGACTAGGACAGACACGTAATGTGGACAAGACACAAACGGCAAAACAAGGATAAGAGAAACCATCTATCACACAAAAGCGTCAACCAAAAATAGGAACGAAAGAGACAGGGAGGCATAAACTAAAGGGGAACGGGGACCGGTAGATAAACACACACACATTACAGAACACCTACACAACAACTTCTCTCAAAATACTTAACCCCTTAATGACAGGCCAAATTTTTAAAATCTGACTAGTGTCACTATATGTGGTAATAACTCTGGAACGCTTCAACAGATCACACTGATTCTGATAACGTTTTTTCATGACACATTGTACTTTATAACAATTGTAAATTTAAGTGGATATGTTTTGCGTTTATTTATAAAAAATGTCAGAAATTTTACAGAAACTTAAAAAAATTAGTAGTTTTCAAACTTTGAATGATAATCTCTCTAATCCAGATAGACCACCCGAAAACATTAATAAATGTCACGGACGTGGTTTGTGGAACCACTGTGCCACGGGCCGCGGAGAGCCTGGGGAGTGTAACTAAGCGAACATCAGACTGTTCGTTAGAGCCTCTAATGGTGAGGTTAGACTTGGCTCCCGATGAACGCCAGGTGCCACTCCAGGACAGACCAACGGTCACACAGCAGCTGGACCCAGAAGGACAGACTGGATGGAGCAGCAGGTAGAGCTTGTATTCGAATGCAGCAGACCAAGTCCGTATCCGAGTGTTGCAGACAGAGTTTGTGTCAGAGTGCAGCAGACAATGTCTGCATTAGAGTGCAGCAGGCAATAATTGCACTAGAGTGCAGCAGGCAGGATTTGCATCAGAGTGCAGCAGGCAGGATTTGCATCAGAGTGCAGCAGGCAGGATTTGCATCAGAGTGCTGAAGGCAGGGTTTGCACCAGGGTGCAGCAAACAGGATTTTCACTGGTATGCGACCTTACACAACATAGACTTTAAACTAGAAGGTTGCTCAGGCACCTCCCAGCTGGGAGGAAAAATAGACCCTGCCTGTCAGAGCAGGGATCTGGCATGGTGCTAACAGTACCCTCTTCTTTACGCCCCCTCCTCTTCAGGCTATCTAGGAAGTTCCAGAATTTGTGATAGGCTGACTGGGGCGACAGTAACCATCTTCTAGGGTTCGGTGGTAAATTGAGGGTCCTCCTCTTGCTCTACAGACAGAAATGAGATAGAGAGAGGACATCAGCTCTGACATTCTTGTCACTGGACCTGAAATCTAAAAGAAAGTTAAAGCGGGCAAAAAACAAAGACCACTTACATGTAGCTTGGCAAGGATTAAGTCTCTGGGCGGACTGGAGATACGCCAGGTTCTAATGGTAAGTGTAAATAATCACTAGATAGACAGCGCCCTCCAGCACGTAGCGCAACTCCTCCAAAGCCATCTGACGGCAATCAACTCTCGATCCCTAATGGAATAGTTAAACTCTGGAGCGGAGAAGGCCTTGGAGAAGAAACTGCAGGACACGCAGCGATCCGAGGAGGACTTCTGAGTAAGCACCACTCTGGCCCCTAACGAGGATGCATCCACCTCAAGGAAGAACTGTTTGTTCAGATAAGGTTGATGCAGAACGGTTGCGGTGGAGAAGAACCATTTAAGAGAGTGGAAGGCTTCTTCAGCCTCGGAGGATCAGTTCTTTGGATTGGCTCCCTTTCGGGTCATAGCAGAAATAGGAGCAGTCAGAGTGGAGAACTGAGGAATAAATTGCCGATAATTAGCAAAGCCAAGTAATCTTTGGATTTCTTTGACTCCAACGGCCAGCGGCCATTTAAAGGGAACCTGTCACCCCCAAAATCGATGGTGAGGTAAGCTCATCGTCATCAGGGGCTTATCTACAGCATTCTGTAATGCTGTAGATAAGCCGCCGATGTTACCTGAAAGAGGAGAAAAAGAGGTTAGATTATACTCACCCAGGGGTGGTCCTGCTCCAATGGGTGTCTCAGGTCCGGAACAGCTCCTCCCATCTTCATTCCATGACGTCCTCTTCTGGTCTTCACGCCGCGGCTCCGGCGCAGGCGTACTTTGTCTGCCCTGTTGAGGGCAGAGCAAAGTACTGCAGTGTGCAGGCGCCGGGCCTCTCTGACCTTTCCGGCGCCTGCGCACTGCAGTACTTTCCTCTGCCCTCAACAGGGCAAACAAAGTATGCCTGCGCCAGAGCCGCGGCGTGAAGACCAGAAGAGGATGTCATGGAATGAAGATAGGAGGCGCTGGAGCGGACCTGAGACACCCATTTGACCGGACCGCAGCGGGACCGCCCCTAAGTGAGTATAATCTAACCTCTTTTTCTCCTCTTTCAGGTTACATCTGTGTTATGTAGGCAATCCAGTGACACAGTGTGCCAGCAATCAGAGCACATACAGTGATTTGATAATAACCCAAAAACAATAGAACGAGCTCTGAGACGTGGAATCTCTGTAGACCGCAATACCTGAACCTATCCTAAACACAACTAAAGGCAGCTGTGGATTGCGCCTGTCACTACCTATGCAACTCGGCACAGCCTGAGGAGCTGACTAGCCTGAAGATAGAAAAACAAGCCTGACTTGCCTCAGAGAAATACCCCAAAGGAAAAGGCAGCCCCCCACATATAATGACTGTTAGCAAGATGAAAAGACAAACGTAGGGATGAAATAGATTCAGCAAAGTGAGGCCCGATATTCTAGATAGAGCGAGGATAGCAAAGAGAACTTTGCAGTCTACAAAAAACCCTAAAGCAAAAAACCACGCAAAGGGGGCAAAAAAAACCACCGTGCCGAACTAACGGCACGGCGGTGCACCCTTTGCGTCTCAGAGCTTCCAGCAAAAACGAATAGACAAGCTGGACAGAAAAAGTAGCAACAAAAGCAAAGAAACACTTATCTAAGCAGAGCAGCAGGCCATAGGAAAGATCCAGAAGCTCATCTCCAACACTGGAACATTGACAAGGAGCAAGGAAGACAGAATCAGGTGGAGTTAAATAACAAAGCAGCCAACGAGCTCACCAAAACACCTGATGGAGGAAGCTCAGAAGCTGCAGTACCACTTGTGACCACAGGAGTGAATTCAGCCACAGAATTCACAACAGTACCCCCCCCTTGAGGAGGGGTCACCGAACCCTCACCAGAGCCCCCAGGCCGACCAGGATGAGCCACATGAAAGGCACGAACAAGATCTGGAGCATGGACATCAGAGGCAAAAACCCAGGAATTATCTTCCTGAGCATAACCCTTCCATTTAACCAGATACTGGAGTTTCCATCTAGAAACACGAGAATCCAAAATTTTCTCCACAATATACTCCAATTCCCCCTCCACCAAAACCGGGGCAGGAGGTTCAACAGATGGAACCATAGGTGCCACGTATCTCCGCAACAACGACCTATGGAATACATTATGTATGGAAAAGGAGTCTGGGAGGGTCAGACGAAAAGACACAGGATTGAGAATCTCAGAAATCCTATACGGACCAATAAAACGAGGTTTAAATTTAGGAGAGGAAACCTTCATAGGAATATGACGAGAAGATAACCAAACCAGATCCCCAACACGAAGTCAGGGACCCACACGGCGTCTGCGATTAGCGAAAAGTTGAGCCTTCTCCTGGGACAAGGCCAAATTGTCCACTACCTGAGTCCAGATCTGCTGCAACCTGTCCACCACAGAATCCACACCAGGACAGTCCGAAGACTCAACCTGTCCTGAAGAGAAACGAGGATGGAACCCAGAATTGCAGAAAAATGGAGAGACCAAGGTAGCCGAGCTGGCCCGATTATTAAGGGCGAACTCAGCCAACGGCAAAAAGGACACCCAATCATCCTGATCTGCAGAAACAAAACATCTCAGATATGTCTCCAAGGTCTGATTGGTTCGTTCGGTCTGGCCATTAGTCTGAGGATGGAAAGCCGAGGAAAAAGACAGGTCAATGCCCATCCTGCCACAAAAGGCTCGCCAAAACCTCGAAACAAACTGGGAACCTCTGTCAGAAACGATATTCTCAGGAATGCCATGCAAACGAACCACATGCTGGAAGAACAAAGGCACCAAATCAGAGGAGGAAGGCAATTTAACCAAGGGCACCAGATGGACCATTTTAGAAAAGCGATCACAGACCACCCAAATGACTGACATCTTTTGAGAAACGGGAAGGTCAGAAATGAAATCCATCGAAATATGTGTCCAAGGCCTCTTTGGGACCGGCAAGGGCAAAAGCAACCCACTGGCACGTGAACAGCAGGGCTTAGCCCTAGCACAAATCCCACAGGACTGCACAAAAGTACGTACATCCCGTGACAGAGATGGCCACCAGAAGGATCTAGCCACTAACTCTCTGGTACCAAATATTCCAGGATGACCAGCCAACACCGAACAATGAAGTTCAGAGATAACTTTAGTAGTCCACCTATCAGGGACGAACAGTTTCTCCGCTGGACAACGATCAGGTTTATTCGCCTGAAATTGTTGCAACACTCGCCGCAAATCAGGGGAGATGGCAGACACAATGACTCCTTCCTTGAGGATACTCGCCGGCTCAGATGAACCCGGAGAGTCGGGCACAAAACTCCTAGACAGAGCATCCGCCTTCACATTTTTAGAGCCCGGAAGGTACGAAATCACAAAATCGAAGCGGGCAAAAAATAACGACCAACGGGCCTGTCTAGGATTCAAGCGCTTGGCAGACTCGAGATAAGTAAGGTTCTTATGATCAGTCAATACCACCACGCGATGCTTAGCTCCTTCAAGCCAATGACGCCATTCCTCGAATGCCCACTTCATGGCCAGCAACTCTCGGTTGCCCACATCATAATTACGCTCAGCAGCCGAAAACTTCCTGGAAAAGAAAGCACATGGTTTCAACACTGAGCAACCAGAACCTCTCTGTGACAAAACCGCCCCTGCTCCAATCTCAGAAGCATCAACCTCGACCTGGAACGGAAGAGAAACATCTGGTTGACACAACACAGGGGCAGAAAAAAACCGATGCTTCAACTCCTGAAAAGCTTCCACAGCAGCAGAAGACCAATTAACCAAATCAGCACCCTTCTTGGTCAAATCGGTCAATGGTTTGGCAATGCTAGAAAAATTACAGATGAAGCGACGATAAAAATTAGCAAAGCCCAGGAATTTTTGCAGACTTTTCAGAGATGTCGGCTGAGTCCAATCCTGGATGGCTTGGACCTTAACCGGATCCATCTCGATAGTAGAAGGGGAAAAGATGAACCCCAAAAATGAAACTTTCTGCACACCGAAGAGACACTTTGATCCCTTCACAAACAAAGAATTAGCACGCAGGACCTGGAAAACCATTCTGACCTGCTTCACATGAGAGTCCCAATCATCTGAGAAGATCAAAATGTCATCCAAGTAAACAATCAGGAATTTATCCAGATACTCACGGAAGATGTCATGCATAAAAGACTGAAACACAGATGGAGCATTGGCAAGTCCGAACGGCATCACTAGATACTCAAAACGACCCTCGGGCGTATTAAATGCAGTTTTCCATTCATCTCCTTGCCTGATTCTCACCAGATTATACGCACCACGAAGATCTATCTTAGTGAACCAACTAGCCCCCTTAATCCGAGCAAACAAGTCAGATAACAATGGCAAGGGATACTGAAATTTAACAGTGATCTTATTAAGAAGGCGGTAATCAATACATGGTCTCAGCGAACCATCCTTCTTGGCTACAAAAAAGAACCCTGCTCCCAGTGGTGATGACTAGGGTTGAGCGAAACGGGTCGTTCATTTTCAAAAGTCGCCGACTTTTGGCAAAGTCGGGTTTCATGAAACCCGATCCGACCCCTGTGCGGGGTCGGCCATGCGGTACGCGACTTTCGCGCCAAAGTCGCGTTTCAATGACGCGAAAAGCGCCATTTCTCAGCCAATGAAGGTAAACGCAGAGTGTGGGCAGCGTGATGACATAGGTCCTGGTCCCCACCATCTTAGAGAAGGGCATTGCAGTGATTGGCTTGCTGTCTGCGGCGTCACAGGGGCTATAAAAGGGAGTTCCCGCCGACCGCCATGTTACTGCTGCTGATCTGAGCTTAGGGAGAGGTTGCTGCCGCTTCGTCAGAAGCAGGGATAGCGTTAGGCAGGGTCCATTAACCACCAAACCGCTTGTGCTGTAGCGATTTCCACTGCCCAACACCACCTTCGGTGTGCAGGGACAGTGGAAGCTACATTTTTTTTTTTTTTCCCCCCTCAGCGCTGTAGCTCATTGGGCTGCCCTAGAAGGCTCCCTGATAGCTGCATTGCTGTGTGTACGCCGCTGTGCAAACCAACTGCTTTTTTCAAAGCACAAATCCTCTTGTTCCTTCCTTTCTGCACAGCTATCTTTTTTGTTTGTACACACTTTTTATTTAATTTGTGCATCAGTCCACTCCTTATTGCTGCCTGCCATACCTGGCTGAGATTACTGCAGGGAGATAGTAATTGAAGGACACTCCCTGTTTTTTTTTTTTTTTTTGTGGGAGATTAAGATTGACATTTCTGCTAGAGTGCCATCCCTGTCTGTGTCATCTCTCACTCAGTGGGCCATAGAAAGCCTATTTATTTTTTTGCTTGATTTGGGTTATAAAATCTACCTGAAAAAATCACTACATCAATCAGTGGGAGAAAAATATTGGCCTCAGGGCTTGTGTGCCACTCTTGACTCCTGTGTGTGCCATCTCTCAGTCAGTGGGCCATAGAAAGCCTATTTATTTTTTTGCTTGATTTTGGTTCTAAAATCTACCTGAAAAAATCACTACATCAATCAGTGGGAGAAAAATATTGGCCTCAGGGCTTGTGTGCCACTCCTGACTCCTGTGTGCATCATCACTCACTCAGTGGGCCATAGAAAGCCCTTTTTTTTTTTTTTTTTGCTTTATTTGGGTTCTAAATTCTACCTGAAAAAATCAATAAATCAATCAGTGGGAGATTAATATTGGCCTCTGGGCTTGTGTGCCAGTCCTGAGCGTGCCATCTCTCTCACAAATAGTGGGCCATAGAAAGCCTATTTATTTTTTTGCTTGATTTGGCTTCTAAAATGTACCTGAAAAAATCACTACATCAATCAGTGGGAGAAAAATATTGGCCTCAGGGCTTGTGTGCCACTCCTGACTCCTGTGTGCATCATCACTCACTCAGTGGGCCATAGAAAGCCCTTTTTTTTTTTTGCTTTATTTGGGTTCTAAATTCTACCTGAAAAAATCAATAAATCAATCAGTGGGAGATTAATATTGGCCTTTGGGCTTGTGTGCCAGTCCTAAGCGTGCCATCTCTCTCTCTCAGATAGTGGGCCATAGAAAGCCTATTTATTTTTTATTTTTTTTATTGGGTTTATAAATTTTCCCTGGAAAAAAAAAAAAACTGGGAGATTAATATTGGCCTCTGGGCTTGTGTGCCAGTCCTGAGCGTGCCATCTCTCTCACAAATAGTGGGCCATAGAAAGCCTATTTATTTTTTTTTTTTTTGGTTTTATAAATTCTCCCTTAAAAAAAAAAGGGAGATTAATATTGGCCTTTGGGCTTGTGTGCCAGTCCTAAGCGTGCCATCTCTCTCTGTCTCTCAGATAGTGGGCCATAGAAAGTCTATTTATTATTTTTTTTATTGGGTTTATAAATTTTCCCTGGAACAAAAAAAAAAAAGTGGGAGATAAATATTGGCCTCTGGGCTTGTGTGCCACTCCTGACTCCTGTGTGCGTCATCTCTCACTCAGTGGGCCATAGAAAGCCTTTTTTTGTTTTATTTGTTTTCTAAATTCTACCTGAAAAAAATCATTTTATTTTATTTGGTTTCTAAATTCTTCCTGAAATAATCATTTTATTCTATTATTTTTTTTTCCTAAAGTCTCCCTGAAAAAAAAAAAAAAAAAAAAAAAATCAGTGGGAGATTAATATTGCCCTTTCTGCTTGTGTGCCAGTCTTGACTCCTGGGTGTGCCATCGCTCTCTCTTTCTCCAATTGTGGGCCATAGAAAGCCTATTATTTTTTTAGCTTGATTTGGGTTCCAAAATCTACCTGAAAAAATCACTACATCAATCAGTGGGAGATTAATATTGCCCTTTCTGCTTGTGTGCCAGTCTTGACTCCTGGGTGTGCCATCTCTCTCTCTCTCTCCAATTGTGGGCCATAGAAAGCCTATTATTTTTTTAGCATGATTTGGGTTCCAAAATCTACCTGAAAAAATCACTACATCAATCAGTGGGAGATAAATATTGGCCTCTGGGCTTGTGTGCCACTCCTGACTCCTGTGTGCGTCAACTCTCACTCAGTGGGCCATAGAAAGCCTTTTTTTGTTTTATTTGTTTTCTAAATTCTCCCTGAAAAAATCATTTTATTTTATTTGGTTTCTAAATTCTTCCTGAAAAAATCTTTTTATTCTATTATTTTTTTTTTCCTAAAGTCTCCCTGAAAAAAAAAAAAAATCAAATCAGTGGGAGATTAATATTTACATTTGTGCTTCAGTGACAGTCCTGCGTGTGTGGCATCTCTCTCATTTGTTGCCACCAACAACAGAGTGTGTAACATTGTGCCTGATTTTCGTTGTGGTCTCACTCACCTGTAAAGGGGTAGCTAAATCATACTGAAGTTATAGCTCACCGTGTAATTTGTGTGACAGCAACAAATACCGTTAGTTTGTTTACGTTTTTAAAACAATGAGGAAGTATGGTGGAAGAGGTCGTGGCCGGGGGCGTTCATTGTCAGCTGGTAATGAGGGTAGTGGTAGTGGTGGAGCATCAGCTGGTCGTGGGAAAAAAAATATTGCACCTAAGTCTGGAGCTGTGGAGCCAGGTTCGTCGTCAGGCTACACAAGGCCTCGAACGCTCCCTTTTCTGGGAGTAGGAAAACCGCTTTTAAAGCCGGAGCAGCAAGAGCAAGTTTTGGCTTATCTTGCTGACTCAGCCTCTAGCTCTTTTGCCTCCTCTC
>NC_091284.1:650006301-650046301 GCF_032444005.1 Ranitomeya imitator | reverse complement strand
CTATCTATCTATCTATCTATCTATCTATCTATCTATCTATCTATCTATCCCACATCTATCTATTATCTATCTATTATCTATCTATTATCTATCTATTATCTATCTATCTATTATCTATCTATCTATCATCTATTATCTATCTATCTATCTATCATCTATTTATTATCTATCTATCTATCTATTATTTATCTATGTATCTAATATCTATCTAATATCTATCTATCCCATATCTCTCTCTCTCTATCTAATATCTATCTATCTATCTATCTATCTATCTATCTATCTAATATCTATCTATCCCATATCTATCTCTCTCTCTATCTAATATCTATCATCTATCTATCTATCTATCTATCTATCTATCTATCTATCTATCTATCTATCTATCTATCTATCCCATATCTATCTCTCTCTCTATCTCTCTCTCTATCTATCTATCCCACATCTATCTATCTAATATCTATCTATCTATCTATCCCATATCTCTCTCTCTCTCTCTCTCTCTATCTATCTATCTATCTATCTATCTGTGTGGGTTGGACAAATGTAAAAGACGAGTTGGACAGAAATGACACCACAAATCTTTTTGAAGAGAGAGTAGAGAGAGGAGGGAGGGGTTTGGGTGTGTTTTTGGAGTGGGTGTGCTAGGTTCGGGCTTAGTGGCAGTGCAAAGCATCATGGAACTTGTAGTATTAGGGCACAATAAGGAAGTTGTCGATTAACCCCATGAGAGCTGAATCCAGCACTGAAGATGTGCTGCTACAGCATGATAACAGCTAATATTGCTAAAATAAACACAGTAGATGTTATAAGAGGTATCTATATCCCTATGATATGTCTGTCCGGATGGACACTATAGTTGATAAGTGATATTTTAATGTGCACTTTATCACCTCTTTATTTTTTCTTTGGGTAGTTTTTAAAAATATATGATTAAAAGGTATATTTTATATTAGTTTCTCTTGGCTGGATACTGTTTATAGGAGAGAGAAATTTGGGCTTTGACTCAACTTTGCTGGTATTTGCTTAATCTAAAGTTTTTATTTATAGGATAAAAAATAATGTACGTTTGCTGGGGGTCTGGCTGCTGGAACCCCCACAGTCTCAAGAACCGAACTTTGCAGAACCTAGTCTGAATGAAGCAAAGATGCTCATGTTTGATCTCTGCCTTATCCTTGGTATATGGGAATTGTTAGCAGTCCCATAGACAATGAATGGAGCCGAGGCCAAGCATCGTTAGTTCATTCAGACAGGGCCCTGTTCTCATGATCGCAAGGAATCCCTGCTGCCTGTGGGATGCATTAGCTCTCTGACTGAGCACTCTGCCCCTCATCCTCAGGAGTTTTTAATTACAGGAGGATCCTACCTTCCCATAGAGATGTAGACTTTAGTCTGAGAGAATTCACATTAGGCAGGTCCTGGCAACGAGAGTCGCCTTATCGTGGCTGTCGGGTATACATGAATTTGCCAATTTATGCACTAAGTATTCTCAATATTTTCTAGTGCAATAATGCAACTCAGTTTTCATATTTCATGTTTGCATGCTACAGAGTGATACCTTATTTGTTTTGTTGTATATTTTTTTTCTATAATAGTGAAGGATTTTTCGTATTTTTTTATATGGAGATGGCTACTCTTAGTAAGCACCTGTTCATACCTGATTTCTGTTTGGAAGTGATGGTCAGTTTTTTGATATTTGTATCCTGTGGGCTCAGCATAGCTTTTAATTGTGAAAATAAGTGTAGTGATATTACTATTTCTAAATTGTTTTAAACACACTTTTACAGGGAGGCTGAATTCCACTTAAAGAACTACTCCGCTGCACAAGACACCTTTAAGCAAGGCCAAACATTAAATTGTGAGTAGATCTATATTGACATGGATGTAATAGATTTGTTGCATTCTGCTACATTATTTTTACACTCTACCTTTAAAATCCCAGAACTTAAGTGAATGTGAAAGACTGACTGCCCCTCATCGGGTAAATTTAGCTTGATGCCTTTCTATAATTTTGTCATAAATTACTTAAAAATATGAATACAACACAAAGCTCATAGATTTATTTCAAACAATCAATACAGACCCCAAACCAGAAAAGGTATAAATATTCTGAAGCCGGTCATCCTTTTTGTTACTTGTGCAATTTGGGTTCAAAGTTAAATAGTTTGTCTCTATATGACTGTTAAGGGCAAACTAAATCCACCTATTTCCCCATCATTTTTAATTATTGTATTTTCCGACCATAGGACTCTCCTTACTATAAAACGCATCCCAGGTTTAGACAGCAGAAAATAGGCAAAACATATCTTACTAATTAAAACTTACCTGCCAATTTAAAGATGTGGACGGGGTCATTATCACTAATTTTAATTTACTCGTGTAATAGCAAAGTCATAGATCTATTGTTTGCTTCTCTGTAGCATGTGTGTCCTATACATATAACTTAATAGCATACACATTTCAGTATATACACAACACTGCTGCCTGCACATTACATGCTCCCGAAACTTTGCTAAATACTCACACCACTCTGCTTCACGTACGCACACAGCGCTGGTACAACACGTTCAGCTACATTAGGGGTGAATAATTTGTTTTTCCAGGGGAGCACATGAGATAGTGTGACTGTTGTGGAGGGCCGCACCAGTTGGCCAAACTTAATTCTGCTTATTATTTTATATGAATTTTTATCACTTAATATTGAGCAGAATTAAGTCAGGTGACTTTCTGCTGCTGTTAATATGTTACAGTAGGGCTTATTGTAACCTGTATTCCTAGTCATAGCAGGTAATCACCACCATATTATTCACAGCTTTTTATATAAAGCAGTATAACATACAAGACCCTGTTATGCAGTCCTTGTACCTAGATCAACAGCTCCACACACACAGTATGATGTCCTCACATAGTATGTCACCACACTGCCCCTAAACACCATCACCTCCAATAGTATGATCTCCACACAAAACCCCCTACACAGTATTCTCTACACCACAGCCTCCTCACACATTATGTCCTCACACAGCCCCCTTATACATTATTATGTCTCCACATAGTTCCCTCACATTATTACATCTCCACACAGCCCCTTGTGCAGTATGATGCAGGGTTGTGGAGTCTGTAAGCCAAACCTCCGACTCCTCAATTTCCCTGACTCCCGACCCCACAGCCCTACCTCACTACTGAGCATGTTCATAAAGTGCAGAGCAGATTCATCTCGACTAAAAGCCGAGATCCTTGGATCAGGAACAGAACAGACATTTTTAGGACATTTCATAACTTTCCCAAATTCTTATGAATAATTGAAAGCACATCCTGCACTGATCTACTGTACACAATTTATTATATATATTAGGAGTTGAAGTTGGTCCATTTTATATCGACGCCACCAAAATGGACAACGACTCCACATCTTTGACTCCATAGCCTTAGTAAAATGTCCCCACCACACAGCTCCCATGCGCACTATGATGTCCCCCACAGAGCCCCCATGTCCCCAACCTAAAACATATGTCCCCTACACAGACCATATGCGTAGTATGATGTCTCCCACTGAAATAATTTACAAGCTGTGATACTTGCAAAAGGGGGTGCTACTAGATACTAACCATGTTCAAACTTTTGCATCAGTCCATTTTCCTTTTTGCTACTTTTAAGATGTAAAAAATTACAATATATTTTGTTGCCTACAAGGGTACAAAAGAAATGTCATTTTTTTACTTTGGCCCTTTTAGAGATCACATTTCATCATCAGTTTGCTTAACTGTTCACAGTAACAGTCATTTTGACCAGGGGTGCCCAAACTTTTACATGTCACTGTATGTGCAGTAGCTGTCTCTCCTGCTCTGCATCAATCAGATAGGTCAGTGTGAGACTGGAGGAGAGAGAGCAGTTTTCTGTGATCGGGAAGGACACTTCGGTATCCTTCCCATTCATAGGATGTTGTCTCCAGACTATAAGAGTGTGTGCAGACGTTGAGTATTAGGCAGCACTTTGGACACAGCACATGTCCGCTACCGGCTTTTCAACGCAGATGATTCCACATGTGTTCATTGAACTGTGCGGAACCACTGCACCCAATACATTGGACAGGTCTCCGCAAGATAAATAGACCTGCTGCAGTCTGGAAAGACGCGCCGCATGTCCATTTCCGCGTGTGTCGGTGCACGCATTTCTTGAAATCCCATCCACTATGCTGTAACACATGGCCACTGCGCGGCGGATGTACGCAGCGTCCAACCTGAGTGTTTGCTGACCGTGGGAACATACCCTAAGATGTTCACACTTTTTAGCAAGGTTTATATATATATATATATATATATATATATATATATATATATATATATATATATATATATATATAAAAAAAAGGTGCGGTTCACAATACAAAAAATACAGTAATGACAACAAAAGATGGATTCTATCTATTGTAGACCTCCATCCATGAATTATTTCTCAAGTGTGTCATTATTAATATATGAATCTATTGCTGCATAAATGCAGTACCATTGGCCCCACATAAATGTCATAGTAGGACCCAAGATGTGGATTATCAAAAAAGCAGGATGAGGCAATTGCAGTTTTGTAGCAATTGGAACAAGGGAAGGAATTGGGTGTGAGAAGGGCTAAACCGCCTTTCTCAACTGTAAAATACCCCTCAAGCTTTTTTTTATTTCACCGCTAAAGTGGTATCACTGATGTATGTTCCCTGCCCCTAGTAAAATGCTTACCAGCTCCCACCTTCTTCTCGATGCCGCTCCGGTCGGTCTTCTGAATGTTGTGACCTGCCGGATGGTCCAGTGATTGCTGGGTGGACCAGGAGTCGCTTCTTGTTGTAGAATTATGAGAGCCAGAACAAAGGTCTCAGACTTACATTGAGAGCTTGTGACCATTACCTCTGACGTTTGGCCAGTCACAAGCTGCACTCACAAGATGGCGTATCGGGACCGGAACAGCAACTCGAGGAGCAGAAGATGGCAGCTGGTAAGTATACTACTAGGGGCAGGGAACTTACATTAGTAATACCATTCCAGCCCAGAAATATAAAGAACCGCCGAAGTGGTGCTCTAGGAAAGGCGTGGATATTTTGAGGAGCTAATATTACAAGCGACTCCAGTAAGTAAAGAAAATCTATCATCAGGATCAGGCATGTTTAAAGTAGATGTGTGAGCTTAAAGGGGCCGTCCTACTGGTTTAATAGGTATCTTCTCTGTAGAAATCTGCAGTTGCAATGTTATTTTATTATCTTTAGAAGTTTGTGTGCAATAAGTTGTTCGTGCATCAGGGCGGGAATGTGGGTAGGGTCTTCGGCATTTTTTCTACTTTTCAAGTACCTATAACTTACTTAGCATCTAGTAAAGCAAGTCTAGTAGTGTTGGGTATTCAAGTAGCTGTCACATCCTGTCCTATTAGGTTCAGTGGGTTTTGAGATTATTATGGTGCAGCTCGGTGATTAGCACAGTTGCTTTGCAGCAACTCTTGGAGTTTGTGTGTTCTCCCCGTGTTTGTGTGGGTTTCCTCCGGGTTTTTCAGTTTCTTCCCATACTCCAGATATACTGATGGGGAATAAAGATATTGAGCTCATTAGGGCCAGTGATGATGATGTATGTTAAGCACTGCTCACTATGATAGCGCTATATAAGTAAAAAAACACCATAAGAGGAAAAAACCTCCACTATTCTTGACAAAAAAAAAACACAGTACACAGGCAGAAATGCTTACCTGTCCATGGCCTCCAAACAAATGCACTAACCAAAGTGCAGTGGACCCAAGTTAAGATGGCGGATAACAGATACACAGGTGCAATAATACCGCCATCTTAACTTGGGTCCACTGCACTTTGGTTAGTGTAATTGTTTGGAGGCCTTGGACAGGTAAGCATCTCGGTCTGTGTACTGGTTTTTTTTTTCGCTATATAAGTAAAGCATAATAAATTATAATAATCCTGCTTTTGCAGCAAAATGTACGGTAAGTGTAAATTGTGTTGTTGTTTTTTTATTCATATATTTGTGCCAATTGTGACAATTGAACTTTTGTAATAATGTGGTATGTTCCAGATGTGGAAAACGTTCATATACGTTTGCATTGATATGCTGATACAACCACGATGAGTCCACCTATTTCTGAATTACTAATAAAACATGTAGGAGTTGTCCAGTGAATACAAGTTATCACCTATCGACAAGATCAGTGATAACTTGTGAATCAGTGGGGTTCCTACCTCTGGTTCTCACACAGGCAGAACAGCAGGAACTTTTTTCCCCAAAGAATTGAGCCGCAGTGCACATGCTTGATCACCACTTCATTCATTTAGTGACACCAGTGTTGCCCTCTGATGAGGATTCATTTAACACTAGAAGTCCCAGAAATTTCGAGCTCCAAAGGTTCCAAAGGTAGAAATGTTAAATGACCCCTCTCTGGCACTTCTAGTGTTAAGGGCAGTGCTTAAAGCTGAGGGGGCAGCGCTGGTGTCACTCACTGCTTCTAGCACCACCCCCTGATAATGTCTTCTCTCACAGAAAGTGCGGCAGTGGAAATAGAAGCAGAATGGCGGCAATGTTCTCACATCTGCCGCAACGTCCATCATCCAGGATCTCTTCAGAGATGAACTATAGCGCTGCAAGGGTCTAGTGAGGAACTACAGTGCTGCCCCCTAATGATGTCCTGTTCCAGGAGCGGCGATGGACGCTGCTGGGAGTAGTTGTAGCCCGAGGGTTTTGATTTTTTTTTTTTTCTAAATTAACAAAAATGGTCCTGGAAACACTCTTTAAAAAAAAAAAAAAAGCCTTTTAACTACTGCACCGCTCACAGATTTAAAACATCCGGACCGTCCACATTATAGTCTGCAGTGACGATTCTAAAACATAACTGCATATTATAGCAGATGCATGAGATTGTGAAGCAGCGGAGTGTTAAACTGGGTCTCTGACATGTTTTTTTACCATTTCTGCCTTCCCAATGGCTGTACACACAGCGCTGAACCTGTGCTCTATATACCATGTAGGAAACACTGACAGTGCTTACTCCTCTGAACTCTGTGATCATGTGCTTTTTTCGATCTACCTAGAGAGCAGGCGGTACTGAGTTTTTGGAGACCCAATAAATTCTGCTAAGTGAGCCAGGAGGCTTAATTTGCCCTATAACTGGGGCTAATGTACCAACCCCAGTTTCTGGGGAAATCGGATGACAAAAAAAAAAGTGAAATGTCCACCAAATGTTCTTTTATGACATTGTTGTGGGCACAATATATAAAATAAATGAAAAACACATAAGTAGCAGGAAAAATAAGAAAAAAAGAATGACTGTCAATCCACATCATTATTACTAACACCATCACTGTAGAAAAAATCCCATGTATCGGACATATAAAAAAATTTACAGAACGGTGATCAAACTTCAATATTAGGGTAGCTGATTATTGGGAGCACTGCAGGTATCAAGGTTACCAATGCGGCTATTTGGTAAGCACTATAGCTATTCAGATAAGCACTTATCCAAAGCTATTCTATCAATCCTATTTAAAATATATTTAAATGGCCCTTTATGGTCATAAAAAAGTGAAAAACATACATGCATTTTCTTGATGTTGCTCCCCTCCCTTCCCCCAAAAAAGAGATTATGACAAGTACATAAAAATTATCCTCCACATTTTTTGATAACACAAAAATGTACCTGGTTACAGGGGGGGGGGGGAGGTGGATGTACTGGTCTTGAACTGGATAAGGAAAAATATTAGATTTCAGTTAAATGGTTTGTTCAGTTACATATTTCAATTTCCCAGACACAGCCTTCTTGAAAATGGCAAGAACCGCCGTACCTGCCTACTGCTGTTCCAGCGCTTCCTTCTTGTGCTCCCTGCTGGTCTTGGTTGACATGGCTGCTGTGGTGACATTGGCACTGCTGCTGCCTGAATGGGCTGCGCAGTCATGCACATAGCGTTTGTGTCTACTGTGTGCCACTTATGCTCAGCAGGTACAACTGTGTGAAAAAGTGGTTGCCCCCTCCCTGATTTCCTATTCTTTTGCATGTTTGTCACGCTTAAATGTTTCAAATCACCCAAAAATTTAAATATTAGACCAAGATAGCACAAGTAAATACAAAATTATTATTAAAGGAAAACGAGATCTAAACCTACAGGGTCCTGTGTGAAGGTGATTGCCTCCTAAACATAATAACTGGTTGGGCCACCAATAGAAGCAATAACTGCAATTACCGTATATACTCGAGTATAAGCCGACCCGAGTATAAGCCGACCCCCTAATTTTGCCACAAAAAACTGGGAAAACTTAGTGACTCGTATATAAGCCTAGGGTGGGAAATGCAGCAGCTACCGGTAAATGTCAAAAGTAAAAATAGATATCAATAAAAGTAAAATTAAATGAGACATCAGTAGGTTAAGTGTTTTTGAATATGTCACAGAGAAAAAAGCAGAGATGTTTTACCTGCTGAAGTCTCCAACCAAATGCACCAGCAGGGCGCAGCGGACCCGATAAATGATGGCAAACACAAAGGTGCAAAAAATACCGATGAAACAACCACTTTCAATCCACTGTTGGCTGTTTGGCATGTCTGCTGAGCTTTGCTATACGTTGTATAAAATGGCATACAGACACATATCTGTCAGACAAAGAGAGCATGTGTTTGGCCTCCGTCTGGCACATATTGTAGCTGTAATGTATAGGTAAGGAAAATCTCCAACATGTACTTTCCGCTAAGTGCAAGAACGCAGTGTGCACTTACACTAAGGCGGATTATGTTTTTTAACTCAAAAAGAAACCCTATTCTATTCAGTACCAATGTAAAAATGTCTGATTCTCTCTGTTCCTGCCAGGATGCGCACAAGCATAGGGTGGCGGTGAAGGAGTCTATCCAACCCTTTTGAAATCTTACTGGTTGAGGACATATTTGTTCCATATAACACAATACGAACTCCGTAGAGGATTTACCATTGTTTTCTACAGGCTTGTTATTCATCACAGATCTGGCTCTGGTGAGAATGCGTTTTCTATCAAGCTGTCATTCTGATTAGAGGAGTGAAGACACTTTGTTACAGGACGAGGTGAAGCGATATATTCTCTATAGACGCTGATCCAGTCAGCATTCCGCCTGCCAATGCGTGAGCTATTATCATCCCTGATATTCGCATTATTTAGCCTGCGTTTCTCTCTGCAGGCGGTGTGCCATGCATTTTTATTCACAACCCTGAGTTGTGACACTAAAGGCAGCTTACACAAAATCGGCTAATAGTAAAATAATATATCCCGTATCAAAATGACCTCTGCAGATCTAAAAAAAAAATGAGTGGATGTGGGGGGGGGGTGTGACCAGATGTGGAGCTGAACGGACGTGCGAGGCTCGAGCTCCCTAACCACCAGCTATCATAAGCAGCCCAAAGCACAGTGAGGTGACCGGAGGAGGTCAGATCCGAAGATAAGATAAGCCAGGCGGTGGTGCACTCCAGGAATGAAGCGAGGGAGAAGGAGGGGGCAGGCGCCAAGCAGGGTCCAGGTCTTTGAAGCGGTGGGTAGCTGGATCCAAGATGGCGACCGCAGCTCTCACCACGCGGCCACCGGCAGCAGCAGGAGTAATGGCAGTGTGAAGCAAAGGTCAGAGCTGCACAGTGAATCACTCCACCAGCCCCAAACTCCCAGCAAAACTGCAAGATCCCTGAGCACACAGAGCTATTCACCAACGCTGCAGTCCCTGCTTCCCCCCCCTGCTAGGAATGCTGAAGGTTCAGAGCCTGAAGATTTACAGCCACTAAACACAGCCCCGACCGTCTCCTCAGACTCTCCTATTACAGACTCCAATTCTGCCGCTGTCACTGTAGCCACACTCAGATCCCTGCTGGGAGACCTGAAGCAAGCCATTCATACTGATATCACAACGGCTTTCACTGAGCTACATAAAGAAATAACGCAGATTGGTGACAGAACCTCACACATAGAGGGGAAACTGGAGGAATATACTACAGCGCACAACCAACTAGTAGACGCGCATAATGAAGCGGACGAAGAAATCATGGCCCTAAAACTGAAGCTTGCAGACCTAGAAGACCGATCCAGGCGCAATAACCTACGTTTCAGAGGAATCCCTGAGAGTGTGTCAGCGGATACACTAAAGGAGTTTCTAATGGACTTCTTCACAATTCTGGTGCCGTCAGCAGAACAGAGGGACCTGCTGATTGACAGGGCACATCGGATCCCCAAACCAAAGTCTGCTCCCAGCTCCGCACCGCGAGACGTGATAGCCAGGCTGCACTTCTACCACTTCAAGGAGGCAGTGACCAAGTCAGCGTCAGCAAAGCAAGAACTTCCAGAAAGATTCCGGAACATTCTGGTGTTCACCGACTTGTCTGCGACAACCCTGAACAGGAGGCGGGAATTCTCATCCGCAACCAAGATTCTACGGGACAACAGTATTGTCTACAAGTGGGGATATCCAGTAAAGCTCATCGTGACAAAAAACGGAACTTCACACGTCCTTGCGTCTCCCAGAGAGGCCATGACCCTGCTCCAGCAATGGTCCCTGACATCAGTGGATGAAGATACCAGCTCCCCACTAAAGAAAAGACCCCCGACGCTGAACAAAGAATGGACCTGATTCTCACGCAAGTACTCTGTTACCATATGTATCCTCTGTGTGCCTATGCCGGGACACCACACTGTTATTTTTTTTTGCCTGGCTGGCAGGTTGAAGGGGCATGAGAATATTGCTTTCGTTTTTTCTATTCTCTCCCCCCTTTAATACTGGATAGGAACGACTATCCAGTTGGTTCACATAGAACCGGACTCTGAGTTGTACAATTTGTACTTGTTCTGGTTGTTGTTAATTACTTTAACCCCTTTGTTTCCCTTATTATCCTGTATCTGGTGACTGATTGAATTTTTTTTTTTTTCTTTTTTGTAACTGATGGTATTTCAAATATCTAGCATTAATGCGAAAGGCCTAAATAGCCCTTTCAAGAGATCGTTATTATGGAAAGAAGCCCAGGCACTCAAAGCGGACATACTATGTGTCCAACAAACTCATTTAAATCGTGACGATACACATAGACTACAACATAAAAATTACCCCCATATCTATGTGTCATATGCGGCGAAAAAGAAGAGGGGGGTAGCGATTGCAATAAAAGACACTGTAGCGTTCCAGCTTGTTGATAGCGTTCTGGATGATGAAGGCAGATATGTAACATTGATATGTAGTATCAATAATAAGGTGTATACAATTGCATCTATACAGTGGGGCAAAAAAGTATTTAGTCAGTCAGCAATAGTGCAAGTTCCACCACTTAAAAAGATGAGAGGCGTCTGTAATTTACATCATAGGTAGACCTCAACTATGGGAGACAAACTGAGAAAAAAAAAATCCAGAAAATTACATTGTCTGTTTTTTTAACATTTTATTTGCATATTATGGTGGAAAATAAGTATTTGGTCAGAAACAAAATTTCATCTCAATACTTTGTAATATATCCTTTGTTGGCAATGACAGAGGTCAAACGTTTTCTGTAAGTCTTCACAAGGTTGCCACACACTGTTGTTGGTATGTTGGCTCATTCCTCCATGCAGATCTCCTCTAGAGCAGTGATGTTTTTGGCTTTTCGCTTGGCAACACGGACTTTCAACTCCCTCCAAAGGTTTTCTATAGGGTTGAGATCTGGAGACTGCCTAGGCCACTCCAGGACCTTGAAATGCTTCTTACGAAGCCACTCCTTCGTTGCCCTGGCAGTGTGCTTTGGATCATTGTCATGTTGAAAGACCCATCCACGTTTCATCTTCAATGCCCTTGCTGATGGAAGGAGGTTTGCACTCAAAATCTCACGATACATGGCCCCATTCATTCTTTCATGTACCCGGATCAGTCGTCCTGGCCCCTTTGCAGAGAAACAGCCCCAAAGCATGATGTTTCCACCACCATGCTTTACTGTAGGTATGGTGTTTGATGGATGCAACTCAGTATTCTTTTTCCTCCAAACACGACAAGTTGTGTTTCTACCAAACAGTTCCAGTTTGGTTTCATCAGACCATAGGACATTCTCCCAAAACTCCTCTGGATCATCCAAATGCTCTCTAGCAAACTTCAGACGGGCCCGGACATGTACTGGCTTAAGCAGTGGGACACGTCTGGCACTGCAGGATCTGAGTCCATGGTGGCGTAGTGTGTTACTTATGGTAGGCCTTGTTACATTGGTCCCAGCTCTCTGCAGTTCATTCACTAGGTCCCCCCGCGTGGTTCTGGGATTTTTGCTCACCATTCTTGTGATCATTCTGACCCCATGGGGTGGGATTTTGCGTGGAGCCTCAGATCGAGGGAGATTATCAGTGGTCTTGTATGTCTTCCATTTTCTAATTATTGCTCCCACTGTTGATTTCTTCACTCCAAACTGGTTGGCTATTGCAGATTCAGTCTTCCCAGCCTGGTGCAGGGCTACAATTTTGTTTCTGGTGTCCTTTGACAGCTCTTTGGTCTTCTGGAATCAGACTGTTTGAGGGTGTGCACAGGTGTTTTTTTATACTGTTAACAAGTTTAAACAGGTGCCATTACTACAGGTAATGAGTGGAGGAAAGAGGAGACTCTTAACCCCTTAGTGACAGAGCCAATTTGGTACTTAATGACCGAGCCAATTTTTGCAATTCTGACCACTGTCACTTTATGAGGTTATAACTCTGGAACGCTTCAACGGATCCCGCTGATTCTGAGATTGTTTTTTCGTGACATATTGTACTTCATGTTAGTGGTAACATTTCTTCGATATTACTTGCGATTATTTATGAAAAAAACGGAAATATGGCGAAAATTTTTAAAATTTTGCAATTTTCAAACTTTGTATTTTTATGCCCTTAAATCAGAGAGATATGTCACGAAAAATAGTTAATAAATAACATTTCCCACATGTCTACTTTACATCAGCACAATTTTGGAAACAAAATTTTTTTTTGTTAGGGAGTTATAAGGGTTAAAAGTTGACCAGCAATTTCTCATTTTTACAACACCATTTTTTTTTAGGGACCACATCACATTTGAAGTCATTTTGAGGGGTCTATATGATAGAAAATAATGAAGTGTGACACCATTCTAAAAACTACACCCCTCAAGGTTCTCAAAACCACATTCAAGAAGTTTATTAACCCTTTACGTGCTTCACAGGAACTGAAACAATGTGGAAGGAAAAAATGAACATTTAACTTTTTTTTGCAAACATCTTAATTCAGAACCATTTTTTTTATTTTCACAAGTGTAAAAACAGAAATGTAACCATAAATTTTGTTATGCAATTTCTCCTGAATACGCCAATACCCCATATGTGGGGGTAAACCACTGTTAGGGCGCACCGCAGAACTTAGAAGTGAAGGAGCGCCGTTTGACTTTTTCAATGCAGAATTGGCTGGAATTGAGATCGGACGCCATGTCACGTTTAGAGAGCCCCTGATGTGCCTAAACAGTGGAAACCCCCCACAAGTGACACCATTTTGGAAACTAGACCCCTTAAGGAACTTATCTAGATGTGTGGCGAGCACTTTGAACCCCCAAGTGCTTCACAGAAGTTTATAACGTAGAGCCGTGAAAATAAAAAAATCGCTTTTGTTTACACAAAAATGATCTTTTTGCCCACAAATTCTTATTTTCACAAGGGTAACAGGAGAAATTAGACCACAAAAGTTGTTGTGCAATTTCTCCTGAGTACGCTGATACCCAATATGTGGGGGTAAACCACTGCTAGGGCGCACCGCAGAGCTTGGAAGAGAAGGAGTGCCGTTTTACTTTTTCAATGTAGAATTGGCTGGAATTGAGATCGGACGCCATGTCGCGTTTGGAGAGCCCCTGATGTGCCTAAACAGTAGAAATCCCCCACAAGTGACCCCATTTTGGAAACTAGACCCCCCATGGAACTTATCTAGATGTGTGATGAGAACCTTGAATGCCCAAGTGCTTCACAGAAGTTTATAATGCAGAGCCGTGAAAATAAAAAATATTTTTTTTTTCCACAAAAAAGATATTGTAGCCCCCAAGTTTTTATTTTTACAAGGGTAACAAGAGAAATTGGACCCCAAAAGTTGTTGTCCAATTTGTCTTGAGTATGCTGGTACCCCATATGTGGGGGTAAACCACTGTTTGGGCGCACGGCAGAGCTCGGAAGGAAGGAGCGCCGTTTTGGAATGCAGACTTTGATAGAATGGTCTGCGGGTATTATGTTGCATTTGCAGAGCCCCTGATGTACCTAACCAGTAGAAACCCTCCACAAGTGACCCCATTTTGGAAACTAGACCCCCCAAGGAACTTATCTAGATGTGTGGTGAGAACTTTGAATGCCCAAGTGCTTCACAGAAGTTTAGAATGCAGAGTCGTGAAAATAAAAAATATTTTTTTTTTCACAAAAAAGATTTTGTAGCCCCCAAGTTTTTATTTTCACAAGGGTAACAGGAGAAATTGGACTGCAATAGTTGTTGTCCAATTTATCCCGAGTACGCTGATGTGCCATATGTGGGGGTAAACCACTGTTTGGGCGCACGGCAGAGCTCGGAAGGGAAGGAGCGCCTTTTTGGAATGCAGACTTTGATAGAATGGTCTGTGGGCATTATGTTGCGATTGCAGAGCCCCTGATATACCTAAACTGTAGTAACCCCCCACAAGTGACCCCATTTTGGAAACTAGACCCCCCAAGGAACTTATCTAGATGTGTGGTGAGAACTTTGAATGCCCAAGTGCTTCACAGAAGTTTAGAATGCAGAGTCGTGAAAATAAAAAATATTTTTTTTTTTCACAAAAAAGATTTTGTAGCCCCCAAGTTTTTATTTTCACAAGGGTAACAAGAGAAATTGGACCCCAGAAGTTGTTGTCCAATTTATCCCGAGTACGCTGATGCCCCATATGTGGGGGTAACCCACTGTTTAGGCGCACGGCAGAGCTCAGAAGGGAGGGAGCACCATTTGACTTTTTGAGCGCAAAATTGGCTGTCGTGTTTGGAGACCCCCTGATGTACCTAAACAGTGGAAACCCCCCAATTCTAGCTCCAACCCCTAACCCTAATCCCAACCTGATCCATAATCCTAATCACTAACCCTAACCATAATCACAACCCTTACCCCAAAACAACCCTAATGTCAACCCTAACCATAACCCTAATCAAAACCCTAAATCCACACACCCCTAATCCTAATCTCAACCCTAACCCTAATCCCAATACACCCCTAATCACAACCCTAACCTTAACCCTAATCCCAAACCTAACCCTAATCCCAAGCGTAACCCTAATGCCAACCCTAACCCTAATACCAACCCTAATCCAAACCCTAAACCTAATCCCAGCTCTAACCCTAACTTTAGCCCCAACCCTAGCCCTAACTTTAGCCCCAACCCTAACCCTAGCCCTAAGGCTACTTTCACACTTGCGTTGTTTGGCATTCCGTCGCAATCCGTCGTTTTGGACAAGAAACGGATCCTGCAAATGTGCCCGCAGGATGCGTTTTTTGCCCATAGTATTGCCGACGGATCGTGACGGATGGCCACACGTCGCGTCCGTCGTGCACTGGATCAGTTGTGTTTTGGCGGAGCGTCGGCACAAAAAAAGTTCAATGAAACGTTTTTTTGTACGTCGCATCCGCCATTTCTGACCGCGCATGCGTGGCCGTAACTCCGCCCCCTCCTCCCCAGGACATAGATTGGGCAGCGGATGCGTTGAAAAACTACAGCTGCTGCCCACGTTGTGCACAATTTTCACAACGTGCGTCGGTATGTCGGGCCGACGCATTGCGACGGCCCCGTACCGACGTAAGTGTGAAAGAAGCCTAACCCTAAATTTAGCCCCAACCCTAACCCTAAATTTAGCCCCAACCCTAACCCTAAATTTAGCCCCAACCCTAACCCTAAATTTAGCCCCAACCCTACCCCTAACCCTACCCCTACCCCTAACCTAACCCTACCCCTAACCTAACCCTAGCCGTAACCCTACCCCTAACCTAACCCTAGCCCTAACCCTACCCCTACCCTAACCCTACCCCTAACCCTACCCCTAACCCTACCCCTAACCTAACCCTACCCCTAACCCTACCCCTACCCCTAACCCTACCCCTAACCCTACCCCTAACCTAACCCTACCCCTAACCCTACCCCTAACCCTACCCCTAACCTAACCCTACCCCTAACCCTAACCCTACCCCTAACCCTAACCCTACCCCTACCCCTAACCCTACCCCTAACCCTACCCCTAACCCTAACCCTAATTTTAGCCCTAACTGCTGTTCTCCTGCCGGCCGGCAGATGGAGACAGATGGCGGGCGCACTGGGCATGCGTCCGCCATGTTCTTCTGCCGGCGGCCAGGAGGAGCAGCAAGAGGATCCAGGGACCTAGGTGAGTATGCTAGGGTCCCCGAATCCCCCTATTTCTCTGTCCTCTGATGTGCGATCACATCAGAGGACAGAGAATTACACTTTACTTTTTTTTTTTTTTTTTTTTTTTGCGGTCGCCGGTAAACAGTTAATTACCGGCGATCGCAAAACAGGGGTCGCTAAAACCGACCCCCGATCATGCTCTTTGGGGTCTCGGCTACCCCAGGCAGCCGAGACCCCAAAGATTCTCCCGGTGCCGGCCGGCGGGCGCACTGCGCATGCGCCCGCCATTTTGAAGATGGCGGCGCCCACCGGGAGACACGAGGAGCATCGGGGGAGCTAGGTGAGTATTGGGGGGCCACCTGGGACCCCTTTTCTCTGTCCTCCGATGTGCGATCACATCGGAGGACAGAGAAATTAAAAAGAGATCACTTTTTTTTTTTTTTTTTTTTTTTTTTTTGCGATCGCCGGTAAACGGTTAATTACCGGCGATCGCAAATGCGGGGAGGGTTAAAAACCCCCCGAATCATGTTCTCTGGGGTCTCAGCTACCCTCGGCAGCCGAGACCCCGGAGAAAATCGGCCTGTGGGGGGCGCTATACACTTTTTCCACAGCGCCGTTAATTAACGGCGCTGTGGTTTAAGTACCCTTAGCGGCCGCCGTTAAAAGGCGTATCGGCGGTCGCTAAGGGGTTAAAGAAGTTACAGGTCTGTGAGAGCCAGAAATCTTGATTGTTTGTTTCTGACCAAATACTTATTTTCCACCATAATATGCAAATAAAATGTTAAAAAAACAGACAATGTGATTTTCTGGATTTTTTTTCTCAGTTTGTCTCCCATAGTTGAGGTCTACCTATGATGTAAATTACAGACGCCTCTCATCTTTTTAAGTGGTGGAACTTGCACTATTGCTGACTGACTAAATACTTTTTTGCCCCACTGTATATGCACCCAATACAGGTCAAATCACTTTTATTAACCCCTTCATGACCGGGAGATTTTTCGTTTTTCCGTGTTCGTTTTTCGCTCCCCTCCTTCCCAGAGCCATAACTTTTTTATTTTTCCGTCAATTTGGCCATGTGAGGGCTTATTTTTTGCGGGACGAGTTGTACTTTTGAACGACATCATTGGTTTTAGCATGTCGTGTACTAGAAAACGGGAAAAAAATTCCAAGTGCGGTGAAATTGCAAAAAAAGTGCAATCCCACATTGGTTTTTTGTTTGGCTTTTTTGCTAGGTTCACTAAATGCTAAAAATGACCTGCCATTATGATTCTCCAGGTCATTACGAGTTCATAGACACCAAACATGACTAGGTTATTTTTTATCTAAGTGGTGAAAAAAAATTCCAAACTTTGCTAAAAAAAAAAAAAAAAAATTGCGCCATTTTCCGATACTCGTAGCGTCTCCATTTTTCATCATCTGGGGTCGGTTGAGGGCTTATTTTTTGCGTGCCGAGATGACGTTTTTAATGATAGCATTTCGGTGCAGATACGTTCTTTTGATTGCCCGTTATTGCATTTTAATGCAATGTCGCGGCGACCAAAAAAACGTAATTCTGGCGTTTCGAGTTTTTTTCCCGCTACGCTGTTTAGCGATCAGGTTAATACTTTTTTTTATTTGATAGATCGGGCGATTCTGAGCGCGGCGATACCAAATATGCGTAGATTTGATATTTTTTTTATTGATTTATTTTGATTGGGGCGAAAGGGGGGTGATTTAAACTTTTATGTTTTTTTTTATTTTTTTCACATTTTTTTAAACTTTTTTTTAAAACTTTTGCCATGCTTCAATAGCCTCCATGAGAGGCTAGAAGCAGGCACAACCCGATCGGCTCTGCTACATAGCAGCGATCTGCTGATCGCTGCTATGTAGCAGAATTGCACGTGTGCTGTGAGCGCCGACCACAGGGTGGCGCTCACAGCGACGGGCAATCAGTAACCATAGAGGTCTCAAGGACCTCTATGGTTACCATTCACAAGCATCGCCGACCCCCGATCATGTGACGGGGGTCGGCGATGACGTCATTTCCAGCCGCCCGGCCGGAAGCGGTAGTTAAATGCCGCTGTCTGCGTTTGACAGCGGCATTTAACTAGTTAATAGGTGCGGGCAGATCGCGATTCTGCCCGCGCCTATTACGGGCACATGTCAGCTGTTCAAAACAGCTGACATGTCCCGGCTTTGGTGCGGGCTCACCGCGGAGCCCTGCATCAAAGCAGGGGAGCCGGCATCGGACGGTATAGTACGTCCGATGCCGGTAAGGGGTTAAAGACCTCATAACTAAATTATCCAAAATAAAACAAGGATCCCTGCTAATCTGTGGAGATTTTAACATCGTCCCGATCCCCAATATAGACAAATCTTGGTGCTCAAAGAAAAAGTCCCAATCCCATGCGTTGTCCCAGTGTCTCATATCAGAAGAACTGTATGACACGTGGAGGGTCCTTCATGCTTCTGAAAGGGATTATACATATTACTCCCACCCACATAAAGTATATTTAAGAATAGATCTAGTAGTAGTGGATAAATGGCTCCTTCAAAATATACAATGAGCAAAAATTGGGAACATAACCTGGTCGGACCACGCTCCTGTAACATGCCAAATTTAAGAGACGTACAATAATTTAACTTATTCTCCGAGGAGAATTAATAACTTCTTAATAGCATCAGATAATATTAAATCCCAACTTAACGACCTTCTCCAGGAATTTTTTGATATCAATAGTACCCCTGACATATCCCCGACCACAGTGTGGTGCGCCCACAAGGCCTATATAAGAGGGCGGCTAATACAGATAGCAGCGCAACACAAAAAATGGAGAATGTGACAAATAGAAGAGCTCAATAAAAATATAGCAACGTTGGAAAACATCCATAAACATAGCCCGTCACCCACGGTATATAGAAAACTGCAAAAGGCAAGATACGAACTATATCAGCTATTCCAATATAAATATGAGCATAATTTGAGGCGGAATAAAGCGAAATATTATTGGCAGGGGAATAAGGCGAGTAAAATACTTGCCAATAAGATTAAAGCGAGATTAACAAAGCAAAAAATAGCTCACATACAAGATGATCAAAAGAACAAAATATACAACCCTAAAGAAATTGCGAATACTTTCGCAAGATATTACTCCTCACTCTATAATCTCAAGACCGACAACCTTATCCCACAACCCAACGCTGCGCTAATTAATAATTTCCTGAATAGCATATCCCTACCCCAAATCCCAGAGGATAAATTGATGGCAATAAATTAACCTATAAGCCAAAAAGAAATCCAACAAACCATTCAGGCAACAAAAAATAATAAATCCCCAGGACCGGATGGTATAACTAATGAATACTTGAAGTTATTCAACCAAATATTGTCCCCACATCTATTATTAGTCTTCCAAAATATATTTGAAACAGGCAAAATACGAGAAGAAATGTTACAAGTGACTATAGTCCCCCTCCCCAAGCCAGGAAAAACGCCCGATCATCCAAGTAATTTCAGGCCAATATCCCTTCTAAATACTGACCTCAAGCTGTACTCAAAAATCTTAGCAAATAGACTCTCTGATATAATCCCCTCCCTGGTGCACAGAGACCAGGTTGGATTTATCAAGTCTAGACAGACATTGGACGGCACCAGACGAATGATTGACCTCATCCATGTGGCGGGGAGGGACCGGACGCCTTCTCTGCTCCTATCCCTGGACGCGGAGAAGGCGTTCGATCGGGTGCATTGGGGATACCTGTTTGAGGTTCTGGCCAGATTCGGATTTGCGGGTAATATTGCTAAAGCAATCACTCTGCTATATTCTCACCCATCAGCGTCGGTTTCTGTCTCTGGAATGATGTCGGACAGGTTTACTATTACTAATGGGACGAGACAGGGGTGTCCGCTATCACCCCTTATATTCGCTTTGGTGATTGAGCCTCTAGCACAGAAAATTAGATCACACTCGATGATATCAGGAATTCAGGTGAATAAAACGGAACACAAAATAGGTTTATTTGCTGACGACATCATTCTAGCGTTAACAAACCCGACAATCATTACCGGCAGCAATGCAAGTAATCGATTCATATACTAAAATATCATATTATAAGCTGAACGTGTCTAAATGCCAGGTATTAAACCTAACCCCTCTCACAAAACACCCCAAAAACTTTGAGAATAAGTACCCTTTTAAGTGGGAAAATGACCATATTGAGTATTTAGGTATTCGGCTGACACTCTCAGCAGATAAAATGCTATCATTGAATTATGAGCCTCTGAGGAAGAAAATCCAAACTGACATGTTACGCATGAAGAAACATGAACTATCATGGCTGGGCAGGATTGCATCGGTAAAAATGTTCATTCTCCCACAAATACTGTATTTGTTCCGCAATCTCCCCATCATATTCCCAATGAAAATATTAAAAGAGATTCAAGTAATGATTTTAAAATACATCTGGCAAGAGCGAAAACCCAGAGTCCAAGCGGACACGCTTTACATCCCTATGAGTAAGGGTGGCCTAGGGTGCCCCTCAGTGGTCCGGTACTACAGGGCCGCATTATTCGAACAGTTACGATTCATGTGGAATAATGATGATGATCGGCACTGGATAGCAATTGAAAAACATTTGATGAGAACCTCCAATGTCTCAGCTTTTTACCATGCACATCAAACTAAAGTCCCTAATAGAAACCTAAAAATGTCCCCAACAATAGACGCGGCTCTGGAGCTATGGAGTGTGTTGACTAATAAATTAGGCCTTATACAAACCGCATTCCTCAAAGCTCCTATAGAGACACTGGAGCATTGTATCCCGGACCTCAAACTTAAAAATTGGAATTTACCCAAAACCACCTCAATTGGGAACTTGTATGAGGGGGAGGAATTAATTACTTTTACATCATTGAGAGATAAATACAATGTTCCTCAAAGGGATTTTTACAAATATTTGCAGATCCGGCATTTCCTAACTGAAAGGAAAAAACAGATACCTGCACCGCCATCTAAACTTTACTCTATGCTGATGAACCCGACATCACAGATTAGGGCGCTGTCCACAAGCTACGACTGTATGTTGGAGAATACCCTGCCCTCTCTAACTACATACCTGCAAAAGTGGGAAAAAGACCTAAACTGCACATTCACACCGGATCAGTGGAGGGCATCCTTCTTAGTTATTGGAAGCCAATCTAAATGTACTAACCACATAGAAAACGCCAGGAAATTGTTATATCGGTGGTATTTCACTCCCAGTAGATTGTCAAGGATGTTCCGCAATTCCCCAGACACGTGCTGGAGGTGTGGAGACCCCTGTGCCGACATGCTACATATATGGTGGAGTTGTGACAGAATTAGACGTCTGTGGGAAGCCGTAGATCATCTGATGTTCCAGATTTGTGGTATACCGGTGAACAGCAGGCGTTACTCGCTATTGATTTGGACTCGTTTCCCTATGAGTTCCGTACAGTGATTGTACATATTATTGTAGCAACAAGAATCAAAATTGCTAGTTACTGGAAAAACTCCAAATGCCCCTCACTGCCCGAGGTCGTATCACTGATCAACGAAAATTGCCTATCAGAAAAAATAATCGCTACATCTAATAATAATATAGCTCAATTTTATAAAAAATGGAACAATTGGTTATCTTTCCGTTTAAATACCGTTCTTAAATAACTTTGCAGATTCGCATATAGAAAATGTGATTGGATAGTTATTGTAATGTCACCATTTCCCCTATCCTCTTCCCTTCCCTAATCCCCATAACGTTGTGTTAATTATTAAGAATTTAATGTCAATAAGATGTAATGCTCGACACAATTTGTAAATAAATAAAAATTTGTTTAAAAAAAAAAAAAAGGGATGAAAATGTCCTCCAGTGTTTTCTGCCATCCATTTTTAAGGCAAGGGTCACATTAATATAGTGCTCCCTTCTTAGCAGTGCCTTGGGTTTTCTGATAAAATCCCTGGAAAACAGTATTTCGATAGGAACCCTAACAGATCTTCAGCAGAACCATTCACTTTACTGCATACCCAGAACCTGAGGGGTGTTGACACCTAGTAATAACGGAATAAAAATGGAAGTAAAACGGTAAACGGTGTGCATCTGTTTGCTCCTTTTGTAAAAGATTCTGTTTTTCTTTAATACTGGTTCTGATGCCATTAGCAGGTCTTGTGAACAGAGCCTTACTGTGCTCCGCTGTGTCTGGAGTGGTGAGCGTGCTGTGCTCTGCCGCTTTCATTTTGTCAAACACGTGGCTCGTGGCCTTTTTTTATTGGTGGGATCACGGTGGTAGCGCCCCTACCCATTAGACACTCGTCACCTATGCAGTGGTTGATTATGAGAAAACTTTAAGTACATAAATTAATATTTTGCTAATTGCTTGCATCTTCTTTCAGCATCCGCTTCCTCGTTTTCTTCATGGATTATGATGTGTGAAGAGAAATTAAACCGTGAGTAGGAATTTTTGACTGCAAAATCTTTCTTCTGCTATATATGTGAGCTGGTTTTGAGTCGGACACATTGGAGTTGGGGTAACAAAGTCTGTTCTGCACATAGCTTACTACTAGCTTAAGGAAAATGTGCGCAGGTAGTGGCCGGGGCTGATGTCAGCCACATGCCGGCATTTACTGCAGGGCCGTGGAGTCAGTAAGCCAAACCTCCGACTCCCCCAAAATGGACTCCGACTCCCCAGCCCTGATTTACTGACTATCATGTACATAGCCTGTGCAGAGCAGAAGGAGCTGGGAAGACGCGAGTTGTACATCACCGCTAAGAAGGATGTATGTGCAGTGACTGCGGCCCAGCTTGTATTCCCCCTGCTGGGTGCCCAGTTAGCAGGTACTGTTACTGGGATTTTGATAGCCAATGGCTTCCTATTAAGGGTAGCAATAAATAGATAACTAAAGTTGTAAAAGCTTTGAGGGCTGAAGCCTCCCTATTGCATTTTAGTAAATGTAGGTTATTGGAATGAGCATTAGAAACACAAAAAAATGTTCCTCCCATATCCATGGAAAACTTTGTCTGAGACATTATTCAAGTTCTTAAAAATTGTGAAATCACATACTGTGTCACATATGCTTGTGTGTTTTATACCATTACTGCTTCCTACTCCTAGCTCTAAGGCAATGGCCCCAAGTTTTTTTTAAATTTATTTATTTTTTACCTTGAGTGCAACATCTCGCTCTGAAATATGGTTATGAGCCATCATAGAGGTTGTGGAGAAATCATAGACATCAAGTTGCCAGACCTGGTCATTAATGAGTTCTCCTTGATCATTAGTGAGTTATTCTGGCTCCACTCCACATCAGCGGCAGCGATATTACATTTATAAACCCCTACAGGGATGTGCACTTGTGCTAGTTCAATGAGTAGGACGTGCACAATACCCGTCAATGGCGCACGCGGGCCCGCACTTGTCTGTAGACGTGACATCACCAGTACATCTCGCCTCTTGATACGGAAGTTAGTGAAGTTGGATTATCCTTTAAGGCTTCCCAAATGGCATTTAATTTACAATAGAATCAGAATAATGTTTAAAAGGATTATTCAGCTCCACTTGTGTAATGGGAGATGCATAGTGCGGGTGACGTCAGTTATACCCATATATGTTGGGATGAATGCGCCATCGGCGGCTGGTACTAATTCATAGGACTGCCGATTACATACCTTTCTCAGCAGGTACCCAATAAGGAAGGGAGCAGATCTGTAATAATCATTTGACAATTATCGGTAATTACCGGTATATCAAGTGACCATTCTTATGACTTGTCTTCATCTCACTAAATTGACTCTTGCTGGAGGAAAATTTATAAGACTGTGTTTTTGGGGAGAGCAAAGGTGATCCGTGTATGTAATATACATGTGCATACCTATAACCAGGAGTTGACAGGTATGCAGTTAAATAGGCTGTCTCACGAACAAAAGATAATTTTATTCACTAGATTTTGAAATTGAAATATGTTCCACAATAGGAAGTGATTTCGTAAAATGTTCCTGTGCTGAGATAATCTTCTAAATGTGCCCCTGCTGTGTACTGTGTAATGGCCGTGTCTGACCGTACAGGACATGGTCTGATCATACCACAGCTCCTGGGCAGGGGAGGAAGCAAGAGAGTATACAGACATTACAGCGTGGGATAACAGCTGATTCTTTCTGTGAGGTAAAACATTTCTCTGCCTGTTTTTTAACCCCTTACCGGCATCGGATGTACTATACCGTCCGATGCCGGCTCCCCTGCATTGATGCAGGGCTCCGCGGTGAGCCCGCACCAAAGCCGGGACATGTCAGCTGTTTTGAACAGCTGACATGTGCCCGTAATAGGCGCGGGCAGAATCGCGATCTGCCCGCACCTATTAACTAGTTAAATGCCGCTGTCAAACGCAGACAGCGGCATTTAACTACCGCTTCCGGCCGGGCGGCCGGAAATGACGTCATCGCCGACCCCCGTCACATGATCGGGGGTCGGCGATGCTTGTGAATGGTAACCATAGAGGTCCTTGCGACCTCTATGGTTACTGATTGCCCGTCGCTGTGAGCGCCACCCTGTGGTCGGCGCTCACAGCACACGTGCAATTCTGCTACATAGCAGCGATCAGCAGATCGCTGCTATGTAGCAGAGCCGATCGCGTTGTGCCTGCTTCTAGCCTCCCATGGAGGCTATTGAAGCATGGCAAAAGTTAAGAAAAAAAGTTTAAAAAAATGTGAAAAAAATAAAAAAAACATAAAAGTTTAAATCACCCCCCTTTCGCCCCAATCAAAATAAATCAATAAAAAAAAATATCAAATCTATGCATATTTGGTATCGCCGCGCTCAGAATCGCCCGATCTATCAATTAAAAAAAAGTATTAACCTGATCGCTAAACAGCGTAGCGGGAAAAAAATTCGAAACGCCAGAATTACGTTTTTTTGGTCGCCGCGACATTGCATTAAAATGCAATAACGGGCGATCAAAAGAACGTATCTGCACCAAAATGCTATCATTAAAAACGCCAGGTCGGCACGCAAAAAATAAGCCCTCAACCGACCCCAGATCATGAAAAATGGAGACGCTACGAGTATAGGAAAATGGCGCAATTTTTTTTTTTTTTTTTAGCAAAGTTTGGAATTTTTTTTCACCACTTAGATAACCTAGTCATGTTTGGTGTCTATGAACTCGTACTGACCTGGGGAATCATAATGGCAGGTCATTTTTAGCATTTAGTGAACCTAGCAAAAAAGCCAAACAAAAAACCAATGTGGGATTGCACTTTTTTTGCAATTTCACCGCACTTGGAATTTTTTTCCCGTTTTCTAGTACACGACATGCTAAAACCAATGATGTCGTTCAAAAGTACAACTCGTCCCGCAAAAAATAAGCCCTCACATGGCCAAATTGACGGAAAAATAAAAAAGTTATGGCTCTGGGAAGGAGGGGAGCGAAAAACGAACACGGAAAAACGAAAAATCCCCCGGTCATGAAGGGGTTAAACCATGTTTTACCTCACATAATCAGCTGTGATCCCATACTGTAATGTGTGTATACTCGCTCTTGCTTCCTTCCCTGCCCACGAGCTGTGGTATGATCAGACCATGTCCCTGCACGGTCAGACACAACCATTACACAGTACACAGCAGGGGCACATTTAAAAGATTATCTCAGCACAGGAATATTTTTTTTTTTTTTTAAACACATCCGATTATGGAACTTATTATTCCAAGATCTAGTGAATAAAATGAACCTTTTTTTCGTGGGACAACCCCTCTAAGAGCAAGCAGCTGGGAAGTGGCCAAGGGGCATGGAGTTCTGGGGAAAGCTGGGCAGTATAAGTGAGGAAGAGGTGGAAGCAGCAGCTCACTGAGGGGATATGTCATGAATATGGCTCGTCCTTCTCCCCTCTGTCCTGCAACTTGCTGCCTGCTATACCCTGGCCAGGGGTGTTGCTTGGGCACATTCTGCCTCCCTCTATGGCTTCCACAATGTTTGATCTATTGGCAATGGATCTGGAGGCTTGCACCCCCACACTGTAGGATTAGTGCTGCTTTATTTTCTCTTAATTGAACAATATGTTTAATACAGCAATGTGCACATAGTTCTTATCATTATTAACCCACTATTTTTATGTCGTTCTTAGGTTCCTCGTGTCCTGAACTGGTAAGAACAGTTTGTATTGCTCTGTGTACATGTACACAATATGACCTATGTGTAGCATAATAATGATCCACAACTGCAGATTATTACTTTTCTCTTGTCTGTAAGGTTTTGTAAGGTAATGTCACGTTCCTCCACCAATAGCAATGCAAACTCCGTCTTTTCCTAAGGCAGCTTCCACAAAGCAGTGTCATGGTGAATACGTTGTACCAGTACTCGAGAGCCCAAACCGCTAATACAACACATAAGAGCGAATCTTTCCATTCTATCTCTTCTCACTGTATGGTCCTAGATTTCACGCAGATGCAAAGTATTGAGCAAACTGCTGCCATGTGATGGGGGGGGTTAACAAAGTAAATCATAGGATAATGATATGCTAATATGTGCAATTCTTTCTAGAAGCAACATCTTGTAAACTACTATTTCTCCATGGTGATGGCTTACACTTTGTCTCTTTCACCCTAGCTGCAGTCTTGTGACCAGACGAAAGCCGCAAGATACAGGTATTTTTCTTTCCTATATCATGTTAGGAAAATGATGTAGAAATGGCAAAGAAGCTCTTATAGATAGACAAGTCTATTTTTACTGTTTTCATAGTCTTTTACCAAGGGTTACTAGTTAGGTACTACTAGTTTACCAAGTTACTAGCTGAATAAAGCAGACTCAGAAGTGACCCTTCACCACTCAATGTCATGTTCTGCTCAGTGCATGGTAACCTTGGCAGATGTGTGATGGGCAGGACCATGACTGCAGCATGATGCTCTTTACCTTTCAGTACGATCCATTGCCAGCTCCAGTATTAACATTCACAGGGAACGTAAATGAAAATATCACATATCAAGTAAGGGACCGTTGTGCAAATCTGAGCTACGCAAAAAGTGTGTTTCTACTACAGCTCCTGTAATTGTAAGGTATAAAATATCAGAGAATTTTGGGGTCTGATTTCCCATGTCAGCAATATTAGGATTGTGCAGGTGGAGTCTTTGAGATTTTTTTTATTTTTATGTGGATCTGCTCCAAAATCCTTTTAGAAAAACTCCCCTTCTTCTGAATGGGAAATCGACCTAGAGGAATTTTTTTTTAGCTTTTTTTTTTCTGAAGAGACTTTTAAAAAATACCGGGTGGTGGGGGAAAAAAGTGCCAGAAAAGGGATTTATTACCAATTAACCACTGTCAAATCAAAAGGCTGCAAAAAAAAAAAAAAAACTTTCAAGCAAAAACTTTTCCTAAAATGCTTCAGGATTACACCTTGTGTCTTTGGATTTTATTATTTATTTATTTATTTTAAGTTTAGTTTCCTTTTTCTTTTTTTTTACGTGTAAAAGGCAAATGTTCCTTTTATTTGTGGCACAGATTCTTAGCCAGGAGGGGGCTTTATCTAATCAGATTATTATTATGTTTATTGCTTGCATAGCTCCAGTTCTTCTTCTGTACTTTATTCCCCTTCTCTCTTACCAGTTGGGCTCACAATCGTAATTTTCAGATTGTTGCTTTTTGGGCTATTTTGCCTCTTAAAAAAAAAAATTAAACTAGAACAAGAAAGCAATAAAATAGTCATGTGTTCTCCAAAATGGCACAAATGAAAATGTCAACACATCTCACAAAACCCCTCAAGCCCTTATAGAGCTCCATCAACAAAGTACATGTTATGGCTTTCTGAATACGGTGTGACAAAGGCAGGAAATATATCAGCTATACATTTGGTATTGCTGGAATTGTTCAGAGCCACAGGATAACGTTAATGTCAATTCTGTATACTGTACAGTGAAAGCCATTAAAGAGTGACCGCCCAGAATTTTTATTATTTATTTTTATCGATGCTAATCAGCCAAATATATTTCACCAAAAGGGTGCCATTAAAAAAATACCTAGTCATACTGCAAAACATAAACCTTCATATTGGAAGATACTTATTAGAAAGGTACAATAATCTGATGCACAATATTCCCGCAATCAGCTAGTGTGGGTGTGCGGATCGGAAATGGAGGACCCCACCAAATTATCAAAGTATATGATGGTTTTCTAATGTGGACGACTCCTTTCATTTATATTAACATATTTAGCGCTTCATTCAGTTCGCACGTGTATAAAGTGTAGCTTTCCGGGTGCATCTCACTATCTTTACCTGCTTTTATCACTATATTTTACCTGCTCAAAAAACCTCATTGGATATGACCTACTTCTCACATATGTAGAAAAGGAGGACATGAAGTTTACACAAAATACAAACTTTATTGAAATCAAAAAGATTTACAAGAATAAAAAATGGATATCATAAGTCAAATACTATAATATGTGAACCATTCCCAGGTGTAGTTACTTGACCAGTGGTTCCCACTCTAAACCAGAAAGATAGGCTGGAGTTCTATCTAGGTGGCTAGGGTCACATTGCGTTAGTGCAATCCGTTTAGCGCTAGCGGATTGCGCTAACGCAATTTTTTCTATGGGGCTGCGGTCGGGGTCGCGGTAACGTCCCCGCTCTCGCAGATCCCCGATCTGCGAGAGCGGGGAACGGACCGTGGGCGCGCCTCGGACGCTGCAAGCAGCGTCCGCGGTGCGCCAGGAATCACCGGCGCGTCGCTAGCGCGTGCCGAACATGGCACGCGCTAGTGTAGCGCGTTCCCATTGCCTTCAATGGGCGCGTTAACGGACGCGTTGCACGGCGTTAATTTCGCCGTGCAACGCTGTCCGTTAAACGCGGTCCCATAACGCAATGGGAACCCAGCCTACTAAATATCTTCCCTCAGAACACTGTTCCTAAGTTGTCAGGCACCCACTACTCTTGTAATTATACCAACATGAGACAAATATAGCCTGTAGATCTAATAAGAATCAAAATCGATAGTTACCCATATCCAGTTTAGGTGAGAGTCCCGGTCACCCCCAACGCGCGTTTCGCGTGCTAATTATAGCCTCGCTTCCTCAGGGGGCGTGGCTTAACTCCGATCTTAGTGCTCTGTATATACTGTGCCGTTCCGGTCACTTGACCGTGCGGCATCCATTCGGTGCAGAATAGAAGTGCGCTTGCGTGCTTGTGACGTGTCATCGTCATGGAAACCCGCGGCGCTACAACGCCGCTTGTATATCAACATGTGATCTCCTAGTGCATGCATGCTATGTTTATCTACTGGTGCCGGCGAGCACCATATGTCCCGCAATGGCCCCAACCACGTAGCAGAGTCCCCGCCCACCCCGGTCACATGAGCGAGCCGGCGCCTGGCCGCAACATGTTCCCGAAGGGAGCAGGGGACACCCCCACAGGGGAGAAGACAGCGCAAGACATACGGTACTATCGCCCGCATACTAATCTGTAAATATGCTAATACATGAAAGGTTAATGATGTGCTTTAAGAAAAAAAGTGCCAATAGTGCTTATTTGTAACTATGATTGTTTAAGTAATGTGTGCAGCTCTCTAAAAGTCGCTATTCTGTGCAGATTACTATATATGTAAATATACATGTGCTCTAAAAATATCAATACTTTGAACAATACAATTCCATACATAGTTAAAAATAGATCATGATTAAAAACATACAGACAAATGAATGAATGAGACCATAGGGACTTTGCCCATTTAGCACACCCAGCTATTCTGGAACATATTCACCATGTGGTTTATGTGCTTTATGGTGAGTTTTTTTTAATCTGCAGTTGTTTGTTGTACTTGCATACAAATGATGTTTATTGTCTGATTCAAAAATAGAGGAAGGTTTTTACCTCCTTTGGTTACAAATTGAATAATCCATTTTGTGTAAAGCCAGATGCAGATGTTATATTAAGTGTTGCAGTATGTGAGATTCACCACTAGTCGGCAGTATTGTTCTACTTTATAGTGAAGCTCGGCTGCTCTGCAGAATCGCCAAGTGATTTTTTTTTAGGCTTATTTTATTATTTCCTTTGCAGAAGCAATATAAAAAAGATGGATTTGCATCCCATAATGATAAATAATAGTCAACTCGCACCGAACCGCCGACATTTGGTTTGTGAATTGCACAGTTTACTTAGTTTTGATTTCAACATCTAGTTTTCTGAACATGAAAAATGTGAAATTCCAGTAGATGGATGCATTTGTACAATATAATATATTCTTCTCATGCATGTCTTGCCTTTAAAAAAAAAAATCCAAAACCTTTACTGTAAAGGGGAGCAACATACTGTACATTGATTTCTGTGCTTGAATAATTCATGGAAGATCTTTAGTTCAGTGTTTTGCGTGTTAAGGTTTGGATTCACAAACCCTTGTCTGATCATAGAGATAAGTCTATGTTCACACCTGTGTTCGGGAATTCGCTTCCACAAAGGATCTGATGCAAATGGAAGCAGAGGGGCCCCATTGCTTAATTTGGGGTCTGTCTGGGTTCCATTAATTATATAGCTTTTTAGAATGAAAAAAAAAAGTGCATCATGCATAACTCTTTCCCCCTTCTAATGATGGAGATATAACAGTGATCAGATGGCCATCATGTTTAAAGGGTTACTACATCTTAATTGTTGGATACGATCAGATAGTGCTTATAAAAAAGAGCAGTTTTTTCAATTTATGCTATTATTATTATTATTATTATTATTAAAGTGTGCAGCTTTTCTTAAGATATGAAAACCCCTACCTTTTGTTTATAGCTCCTTACGTAGGAGGCCACTGAAGCTGTGATTAGGAGCGATCAGCGCACTCTGCCGATGTCATCCCGCTTCAAAACAGTGCTTACAAGCTCAATAGAAAAAGCTTGTAAGCACTGCACGTGTTCTGCCATCTAGCAGTGGTGGTCGGTCATCAGGGCGATGAGCTGTAAACAAAAGTGTTAATATCTCAAGAATGGTTGAAAGTTTTAATAAGCAGTAAATGTCAATGATGCTTGTATTTCCAAGCACTACCCAACAATACGCAGATATGAAGATGGGAATAATTCTTTATTTGTTGTAGGCAGTTCTTCTGTCACTTGTATTACTAGGTAACTCCTGTAAAGCTGGCCCCATAGTAATTGTGGAAGCTCTTCTACTTCCGTTTGCTTTAGTTCAGCAACAAATCCCTTTTGGACATGAATTTTGATTCTGTTCCTGAAATTGAACCGATAAATGGAATTTGTGAACACAAACGTGCACACACCCTTAGTTTGAAGGACAGGTTTTCTGGTTTGTGCATACCGCTATATGTAACCTATGCTGTGCATATAAGGCCGGTTTCACACGTCAGTGGCTCCGGTACGTGAGGTGACAGTTTCCTCACGTACCGGAGCCACTGACACACGTAGACACATAAAAATCAATGCATCTGTGCATATGTCATTGATTTTTTGCGGACCGTGTCTCCGTGTGCCAAACACGGAGACATGTCAGTGTTCGTGGGAGCGCACGTATTACACAAACCCATTAAAGTCAATGGGTCCGTGTAAAACACGTACCGCACACGGACGTTGTCCGTGTGCAGTCCGTGTGCCGTGCAGGAGACAGCGCTACATTAAGCGCCGTCTCCCCCCCCCCCACTGGTGCTAAAGCCGTGATTCATATCTACCCTGCAGCAGCGTTTGCTGTAGAGAAGATATGAATAATAGTGTTTAAAATAAAGATCTATGTGCCCCCCGCCCTCCCACCCCCTGTGCGCGTTGGCTGTCGCTGCTTACAGTTCTGGCCACATCTTCTCCTGTAGAGAGATACCCAGCACGGTGCGTGTGGTACCCAGTGGGCACACGGGCGGCACACGTGTGCCACACTGATGTGCCACAGAAACGTAGGGGCACATGGACACGGATAATTCCGGTACCGATTTTTTCCGGTACTGGAATTATCTGGACGTGTGAAACCGGCCTAAATGAGCAATAAACGTGGCCCATGCCTTTCTCTGAACTTCAAGTCACCTTTATGGATCCCATTTGTCAAAAAGATAAATGTACCCAAATATACATTTAGATATCCAGTATGTATTTGAGAAAGGAAAACAAATGAGTTATTATTTCCAAAGAGTTATTTTCTTTTTTTTTTCTTGTTGTATAATTATCACTTGATGATTGTGTTAGATGTCCTCGTAATGTATGATTTGTGTTTTTAGGAAATGCTTTCCATTCAATGCATAATGTGGAATTATGGCCACTTGCTTTTTCATGCATTTGATGAGACAAATGAAAATGGTAGCTTGTATATTTGTGTTAAAGGCTGTCTTCCTTTGTAGCCATTGTAAATAATGACATTTTTTCTTTCTTTTACTCAATGAAGACATGACTGGTACCAAACAGAATCCCAGGTCATCGTTACAGTAATGATGAAGAATGTGCAGAAGGAAGATGTACACCTCCAGTTTGCTGAGAGACAGGTAAGGAGACATTTAATGGGAATATCTGTCTGCTACAGATTCTCAGCAAAAGCCGAGCATTTATTGTACGCTGCTGTTACATGTTCAGTGCGGTGAATGGAGTGAAATATGAGAAATAAAGGTTTTCATTGCCAGAGTTCTCTCATCGCTGATATAGAAGGGTTAATGGTTTTCTTTCTTTTGCTACAATTTGTTTTTATAGTCTCATATTAAAGGATTCTTATTTTTGTGTGTGTCTAATAAATGTCTATTTACATTTATTATGTTTATATATTACATATATCGCTGCGGATATTGCTGAGAAGTGATCTAAATGAATCAGGAAGTACGAACTTGAGTTGCAAGGTTTCAGGGCATGTATATGTGTGTATATTTTGATAAAGATCCTGAAATGTTGCCATTTTCAAGCTCATACTGCCTGATTCTTAGAGATCACTTTTCAGCAATCTCATTATCACACACATGATCCAATGATCGATAGCACCTTTTGAATATAGTAAACAGCAAAGGATCCGCTATTCACAATAACTGATGTCACAACTCGCCTCCTCCCCCCCCTTCCCTCTATATTGACCAATGCACAGGTCACAGAGCTTGGATAGAAAACTTCCCTGTAGACGTCAGACTCTTGCTGGCAATGATTCTTGTGATTGACGTAAAGCATATTTCAAAATGCTATTTACAGGAGCGCAGGAAATGTCGTCGTTCCCATAATTATGGACAGAAAACAGAATAATAAATCTTTGATTAGAAAATAAAAACAAATAAAAAAACAGGGAACCTGTCAGCAGGATTGTGCTGAGTAACCTACAGACAGTGTCAGGTTGGTGCCGTTATGCTGATTAAAATAATACTGATGAATACCTAAGTGGAGCACCACATGAAGACCCCCCACAGCACGTGCATATCATTAACTAAAAACTGAAAATGAAGATTAAGCAACAACCACAAGACTGATTTCATCACCAGGTATCATTGTAATCAGTATAACGGCGCCAACCAGACACTGTGTGTAGGTTACTGTGCACAATCCTGCTGACAAGTTCCCTTTAAGTTTCATTTTAAAATAGTTGTGAAGTGTCATAGTACCAGGGGCACAAAGCAAACAACCTGAACATCGAACATCTGACAACAGAAACCTTGTCCAGCTATTCATTGGAGCATGCCATTCGTTAGCAGTGCCAATGGGTACAGACCTCTGACGGCACTGCTTCCTAATTAGTGGGCACACTAGTTGACACCTGATGCATTATGGCACATATATACCGTTTACATTTGTTACACTTGTCGATTTGATCAGTATGTCGTACTTGCCCCGTTTTCATCTCATTACTTTTACGATGAACGCTCCCCTATATGTTTAGCCTTTTTCCTGCTAGTTGACGGCACAGTTGCTAAATTAGCAGTAATTATATTAGCACTGGGGGCATGTAAACACATTTGAGAATTGTGTATCTACTCTCGTAATCGGTAGTTGGCAGCGATTTCTCCTTCTGGCTTTCTTCCAGAAATGAAATCTGCGTAGTAAATATCACCCGCTTTACATTTTATTGCTCAGCTTGTCAGTGCCTCATATATCATATTGGTCCGCACCATGATACATTTTAACCGTAGGTTTAACAACAATTCTTCTTTATTTTCACGATATGCTTGTGTATTTCTTTTCTGCTCTTAGGTTTTACATCCCAGCGATAAGCTTGGTGCTTATTAATAATTTTTCTAATTACCCAGTAGCCAGGCTGATTTTTCCTTTTAGCAAATATTTCATTTTCATTTTGAAGACCAAAATGTAATCGTATTTGCGAATAAATGGCTCATTATTACTGAGGTGCGAGATGAGAATTCATGGATACGTGGGTCATTCCTAATGGATATTGTAATTTTGGGACTAAATGTCTTCAATTGTATCTAATTGCCATTTCAGCTTCATTACAGTCTATGGGGAAAAAAATCCATGTAATGCAAAGTTTTACACAACTTTCTGCCATTATGTATGTATGTATGTATGTTTCTGCTCAGAACGATTCATACATTCAGACATACTGGTACTCAGCATGATTGTCCCATCAACCAGCAACATTTTCAGTATATACAATCACTTTTAGTTGTGATGACACCGATAGTCAGCAGTCACTTGCATAGATCATATTTTATAGATCATAAAATGTGGACTGTGCTGTCACTGGACGTATTTGCTTTAGAGAAGTACACAGCAAAATTTGACTCTGGATTTTACTGGTTTTGTACAGCCTCCTTTAGTCAGTGAATTGATCTAGCGTTTAGGGAAACTCCGATCAATATTTTTTGTCTATTTATTTTTTTATCAAGGACAGTTGCAAAATTTAAAATTCTCATGAACATACTTCAGCTCCATGAAAGCTCATGGTTGTGTGGTGCTGCAAGTAGAATACTTGGCCATTGCTGTATTTTACACTAGACACTGGAGGGCATGTGCGTAGGGCGGCGCATTGTGTGGGATGGCACCCAAGTTCCAAAAAAAAAATTCTCAACTCTTTTGACTAAAAATTTCTCCTATTAGCCCTTGGAAAAATTAAAAACTTGGGTCTAGAACAACTATTTAGGGGTAAAGTTGTAATTTTTTTTTTCTTCACCGCTCAGTGATATAAAATTCTGTGAGACACATGTGTCAATATGATCACTGCACCCCTAGATGAATTCATTGGGGAGTGCACTTCATAAAATTAGTTCAGGTATAGGGGGTTTCTGTTATGACACCCCAGTGGCTCTGTCAATATGACATGGCACCCTTAAACCATTCCAGCATTCTGAACTCCCAATATGGCGCTTCTTCCTCTCTGAGCTTTCCACTGTGCCTCAAAAGTAGTTTTCCCCCACATATGGGGTATCTGCATACTCAGGAAAAATTGCACAAGTTTTATGGTGCAATTTCTGCTGTTAACTTTGTGAAAATAAAAAAAGAATTGTGACTAAAATAACATTCTTGTGGGGAAAATTTGGTTTTTATTTTTTCACAGCTCAACGTTATAAACTTCTGTGTAGTACCTAGGGGTTCAAAGTGCTCGCCATTAGGGTTGAGCAAACAGCTTCGGATAACTCACCCAAATAGCTAAAGCACGTAACGAATAGCTGCATCGGGAACCTGGATGCCTGGATCGCTCTCGATAATAAGCTATTCGGCGCCACAGCTGCATGTGTCACGGCTGTGTCACTGTCATAATACATGCATGGAGAGCCTAGAGAGGTCTAGTTTCTAAAATGGGTTCACTTGTGAGGGGTTTCCTCTGTTTAGGCACATCAAGGGCTCTCCAAATGGGACATGGCTTCCGCTAATGATTCCAACAAATTTTGCGTTCAAAAAATCAAATGACATTTTCTCCCTCATATTGGGTATCGGCGTACTCTGGAGAAGTTGCAAAACAAATTGTACAGTGCAATTTCTCCTGTTGCCCTTTGTAACCATGCAAAATTTGTTCCTAAAGAACATTTTTGTGGGAAAAGTTAGATTTTTTTATTTTATTTTCATGGCTCAACGTTATAAACTTCTGTGAAGCATCGGGGGGGGGGGGGGGGGGGGAGGGGGGGTTTCAATGTGCTCACCATACAACTAGATAAGTTCCCTAAGCAGTCTAGTTTCCAGAATGGTGTCAGTTGTGGTGGATTTTCACTGTTTAGGCACATCAGGGGCTCTCCAAACGCGACTTGTTCCAGCAAATTTGTTCTAGCAAATTTTGCATTCAAAAAATCAAGTGGCGCTCCTTCGCTTCCGAGCTCTGCCATGCGCCCAAACGGTGTTTTTTTTTACCCCCACATAGGGGTATCTGCATGCTCAGGAGTAATTGTGCAACAAATTTTGGGGTCCATTTTTTCCTGTCACCCTTGCAAAAATAAAAATTTGGGGTCTAAAGTTAAATTTTTTGGGGAAAAAAAAGCTAAGTGTTAATTTTTTCCTTCCACATTGCTTTAGTTCTTATGAAGCACCAGAAGGTTTACTAAACTTATTGAATGTAAGCACCATGGAATCAATGGTGCTATATAAATAAATAATAATAATAATAATAATAATGTGGTTTTGAGGAATTCCAGGGGTGCAGTTTATAGAATGGTGTCACTTAGGGGTATTTTCTGTCATATAGGCCCCTTAAAGTCACTTCAAATGTGATGTGGTCCCTAAAAAAATGGTTTTGTAAGTTTTGTCATATTGAAGAAATTTGACCACCATCATGAAGTACAACATGTCAAGAAAAAACAATCTCTGGAACAGTGGGATCCATTGAAGAGTTCGAGTTATTACCTCCTAAAGTGACAGTGGTCAGAATTGCAAAAATTGGCTTGGTTATTAATGTGCAAACCACCTTGAGGGGTAAAGAGGTTATTATTGATCAATGATGTAAAGCTGAATCTTTTAACTGTTGGCAGAGGGTAAGACCTGGGGCGGGGATCCCAAAACCTCCTTCCAGTCCTTCTTTTAAATAGTGGGGATCAAAAGTCTCTATTTATCCTTTACTGTTAGTGAGCTAAATTCCATACCCGTTGGTAACAAATATGTACTAAGAGTGGAGAGGAGGCCTATTGGGCCTTGAGACTCAAGAATTTCAGCCCATTTTTTTAGGCTGAAATTGCCCCTCTCGGCTTTTACTCGAGTCATTCCCAGGGGTCGGCAGGGGAGGGGGAGCGCAGGCTGTCTAATCAAACTCACCTGCTCCTGGCGCGGTCCCTGCACGTCCCTGGTTCTTCAGGCCCCGGCATCGTCTTCCAACGTTGAGTGGTCACATGGTACCACTCATTACAGTAATGAATATGGACCCGACTCCACTCCCATAGGAGTGGAGCCGCATATTCATTACTGTAATGCGCAAGACCATGTGACCGCTCAACACAGGAAGAAGCTGCCGGCGCCCGGAGAACCAGGAACATGCAGGGACCGCGCCAGGAGCAGGTGAGTATGGGGGAATTGCACGATATTTACCTGTCCGCGTTCCACCGCTGGGCACGCTTCGTCTTCCTCTGCAGTGACGTTCAGGTCAGAGGGCGCAATGACGCGATTAGTGTGCGCGCCGCCCTCTGCCTGAACGTCAGTGCAGAGGAAGACGGAGCGGTGCCCAGCAGTGGACTATAGCAAGTGCCGGGGGCCTGAGCGACAAGAAGTGAGTATGTGATTTTTTATTTTTTTTTAATCGCAGCAACAGCATATGGGGCAAATGTGTCTATGGAGCATCTTATGGGGCCATAATCAGCATTTGTGGAGCATTATATGGGGCAAATGTCTGTATGGAGCATCTTATGGGGCCATAACACGCATTTGTGCAGCATTGTATGGGGCAAATGTCTGTATGGAGCATCTTATGGGGCCATAATATGCATTTGTGCAGCATTATATTGGGCAAATGTCCGTATGGAGCATCTCATGGGGTCATAATCAACATTTGTGCAGCATTATATGGGGCATATTTTAATATGGATCATCTTCTGGGGCCCATCATGAACTATATGGAGCATTATATGGGGCGTATTTTGTATGGAGCATCTTATGGGGCCCATCATGAACTGTATTGAGCATTATATGGGGCTCCTAATTCAATATGGATATTCAAAAACACTTAACCTACTGATGTCTCAATCAATTTTACTTTTATTGGTATCTTTTTATTTTTGACATTTACCGGTAGCTGCTGCATTTTCCACCCTAGGCTTATACTCGAGTCATTAAGTTTTCCCTGTTTTTGTGGCAAAATTAGGGGTCTCGGCTTCTACTCGGGTCGGCTTATACTCGAGTATATGGTAAATGGAAAGATTATATGGATTTGTCCACATTTAGATTTTGTAGGTGAGTTTGAAGTGCTATTCTAAGCTGAAGATACCTTAAAAAATCGGGACCTCCTGATATTAGATCTAAGTTGCATTTGTTCAAAGGACATTAATACACTCTGTTCATAGATATTATTCAGTGAGATAATATTTCTGGATCTCCATTTTGAGCAGATGGGTGTTCCATCAGTATTGAAAAATATGATTTGCAACATCTCACCTATGACTTGATTAAAGTGCTGGTGTCCTTTTTTTGCAGTTGGCAATATGGTGAAATTATTTGCTAACAGTATTGTAGTGTTTGCCTGCCATGGTACGTTACATGATGGTTTTTTGATGCATCTTCACCTTTGTGAGTAATCATAATGATAATTTGTGAATATTCAAGGGAACCGGTCACCCCCAAAATCGATGGTGAGGTAAGCTCACCGTCATCAGGGGCTTATCTACAGCATTCTGTAATGCTGTAGATAAGCCCCCGATGTTACCTGAAAGGGAAGAAAAAGAGGTTAGATTATACTCACCCAGGGGCGGTCCCGCTCCGTTGGGCGTCTCAGGTCCGGTACAGCCCCTCCCATCTTCATTCCATGATGTCCTCTTCTGGTCTTCACGCCGCGGCTCCGGTGCAGGCGTACTTTGTCTGCCCTGTTGAGGGCAGAGCAAAGTACTGCAGTGTGCAGGCGCCGGGAAAGGTCAGAGAGGTCCGGCGCCTGCGCACTGCAGTACTTTGCTCTGCCCTCAACAGGGCAGACAAAGTACGCCTGTGCCGGAGCCGCGGCGTGAAGACCAGGAGGACGTCATGGGATGAAGATGGGAGGTGCCGGAGCGGACCTGAGACACCCATTTGACCAGACCGCAGCGGGACCGCCCCTGGGTGAGTATAATCTAACCTCTTTTTCTCCTCTTTCAGGTAACATCGGCGGCTTATCTACACCATTCCAGAATGCTGTAGATAAGCCCCTGATGACTGTGAGCTTACCTCACCATCGAGTTTGGGGGTGACAGGTTCCCTTTAACAAGTGAATCGTGGCAATGGGGAGTAATTTGGGCTCAAAGGGAACCTGTCACCCCCCTCAGGCGTTTGTAACTAAAATGCAGCACAAATGCTGCATTCTGACAAGGTGGCTCTTTTAGTTATGATGCCTGCACACGCTGAAATTAACGTTTATAAAATGTGCCCCCTCATACCGTGAAATGTTCCCGGAGGCGGGTCTTTCCTTCCTAATCAGACGCAGGACAGCCGTCACTCTGGACCTCTGCGCGTCGGGCGCCGCCTCCTCTTACTGCATTATTGTCCCCGGGGCCTGCGCATTAATTTTTTTAATTCCGGGCGTGCGCAGTTGCGCTGCCCTTCGTACTTACAGCGCAGGCGCCAGGGATGCCAATGAAGGAAATGCAGGCGGCGCCCGGCACGCACAGGTCCGGGGTGAGGGCTGGGCTGCGTCTGATTAGGAGGGA